>NC_056730.1:1114343110-1114358110 GCF_019279795.1 Protopterus annectens
TTGCAGGGAGACTGAGGAAAAAGTTGTGCCTATATAAGGCACCCAGTCTTTTATGTGTTTTTTTTATGTTATTGTGGTGGTGAAGGTCAAAAGTTAACTTATTCTTTTACATACATTTTTAACATAAATATGATGGTACCTTATTGACCTATTGTTTTTAATATAATGGTATACTTTAGTTTTTGTATTTTGTATTGTGTACCTATTTGTTTTGATAATTATAGTTGACATCAAAGTGTTTTACTGTGGAGGGAGGTGTGACTGATTTTTTTTTTGATTTGGGAAGGATATGATGTCATGAATCTGAAGTGTATTTAACTTATTATGAAGCAATACATTGTTGTATCTGATGAAGTTCCTGTTAAAATTATATTTGGGACGAAAGCGCTTATACTTTGAAGGTGTTGCTAAATAAACTGTGTGGATTCCTATTCCTCTGCGAGTATTTTGTTTGTTTTCTGTTGATCTTAGAGCTTTCTCTGACCATGCTTGCAGCTGACTGTGGCAACCAGTGGTTTATGCTGTGGGCTGACTGTTTCACCAGGGATGACTTTGCTGTTGCTGATTCTACCTCAGTTCTCTTTCCTTACTAGGATACAGTCTACCCGAGTTCTATGTTAACCACTCCTGTATGTGATCTTGTGACTGTCTCTCTTTCGAACCATGAGTTGCTAATATCAAGCCATTTCCCAGACAGAAGCCTAAAATGGCCTCTCCTTATTTATTCTTGTTGTCCCTCCCATGCGGACTCAGGCAGTCCTCATATCCTGTCTTGTCTGTACCAGTATGTGAACTGAAGTCACCCACTATCAACACCAATTCATGTTGCCCTGCTTTATCTTGTAGGTCCTGCAACTGCTGTCTAAATGCACTCTTTTGCTCAGTATTGCAACCCTGTTGTGGAGCATAGGCTGAGATTATAAATACTGCCCTATCATTATGCTGAAGTCTGATTGGCATGAGTCTGTCACTAATTCTGATAACATCCCTCACTGCCTTCTGAAGCCTCTCTCTCACCACAATTCCCACACCATTTCTAGCCTGTCTTCCTCTTAAATAGTAGACTCTGGATTCCAAGCCAAGTAGTTTTGCTGCACTGCCCTTCCATCTTGTCTCCTGGACACATAGGATATCAAGCCTCCTCTGTACCAGCATGTCATTCACTTCCAAGCTGCATCCTGTCAGTAAATGTACAATGAGTGAGGCAATTCTTATTTCATTTTTGGCAGTTTGATTGGTGTACGTCCAGCCTTCACTCAAGGCTGGGCAACTGGACATCAGCCAGCCAGTAGCTTATTGACCAAGGCTTCTGGGCTTTATGATGGGCACACACTGGCTAACAGGGGCAACTAAACCCCTCTAACCATTAGCATGGGTTCCTGGCATAGGTCAGAGTAGGCCAGGTCTTCAACCCACTTATCACTGGCAAATACCCATGCCCATTTGGTGACATTAGTCGACATGACCAAATCACCTAGAGCCATATTTTACACCATTGGGTGGCTAGCCCTGCCATGGTGTGTAGTCTGTGATCTGAATTCTCCTATCTTGAGAATACTGTGCACCACAGTAGATGCCCAAAGTGGTTGGTCTTTACAACTCTTTCCTCTATAGGGCAGCATGTCGAGTCTGTGCTGCTGCACACAACTCCATTCATTGGTGAGTTTGAGCTGGAAACACTCAGCATGTTTTTCAGAAGTGGAAGAAACCCCACAGAGACACAATGAGAGCATGCAAACACCAAACAGGCATTGGCCAGAGGTCAGAGTCAAACCTTGTACCTTGTGCATGGAAGGTAAAGACCTTAACCAATATGCCATCTAATCTTTAACAAATTTTAAATTAAGTTGAGTTTTTTTTCTGCTATTTACTTGTGTGTAGATGGGAATGTGCTGGATCAATAGATATCCTCATCATCTGCATATAACATAATGGACAGATATTGAAAGTCTGAGGAGAGGGGGTCTGCTGATAAAAAAAGAACAGTGGTGGGGAAAATGGAGCCTTGAGGAGAACTTTATTTTGCAGGGTGTTTCAAGAAGTTTAAGATTTTATTTTAGACTGGAAACCTCTGTTAGGGTTACAATTGCTGAGTTATCATAGGCCTTGGCTATTAATACTGTTCCTCTTAGAGCTTCAAGTAGGGTTTTTTGGGCCAGTAGATCAACGGCAGTTGTTAGATCAAGGAATACTGACTCTCTTAGGTTAACTTTGTCTATATTAAGTAGTGTACTATCTGTTAGGGTATGTAGGACTACCACAGTGCTCAAAAACCCTGCTGGTGTCAGGTTAACACAGCATACCTTTGTATATAGATGGCTATTTGTACATATTTTTTTTAATATCTTCACTATTTTGGGCAAGATAGGCAGGAAATAAGTCAGCAGTAGAAGCTTTTTAAAAAAAAACAGATTTTTAATAAACCACAGTTGAAAACTTTCATTTAGAGAGATGGATCAACTGAGATCTGATCTAACATTTTACGTTTCTTTTCTACTGAGCTGAAGAAGAAAGGAAGGATATGAGGGAGTCTACTATTTGTTGGGTATTGCTGGATGACTGTGTATGAGTTTGAGGTAGTTGAGAGGACTTAAGGAAGTCTTGAGGAGATATTGGGGCTGACATACTGCTACTTGTATTTTTGATATGGTCCTTGTTGATATGTGATCAGTAAATTAAAAAGTTTCCAAAATTGCTTGGGTGCAGTTATGAAGGGACGATTTTTGAGACTGAATATGCATGTCTCTTTGTCATTTGACAGTTTTTTTTAATTCCCTGGGATTATAAATTTGTCCCTGGCTTCTCAGTTTGGGGGTTGTTCCTTCATTAGCAGGAGCTGTCTCTTAGTTGGAAAAGAGATGGATGGGCCTGGATTTGTAGAGTGTAGTGATGACAGGGATTTTTTTTTCTTCTAAGGCTAATAATTTGCTGGTGTGCATTTTAGCTGCTAGTGCTGTTAAAGATTAAGAAGCAATCTATGAATGATAATTTCATTTGTACCGCATTTTTATTTTTGGTGTCTTGGGTCTTGGTATGTTTAGGTAAATGCTAAAGGGGGATGGCTTCTGTGTGTAAGGGAAGGTTAGAAACAGGTGTCCAAATGTGTTGGTTATGATGACTAACAGTCACAGTCTTCAGTAAGACACATTTTAGGTATTGCATAGATTGTTTAAAGGATGGCTGAATTACGTGTAAGAAGAATAATTGTGAGGCGGCCTAGGTTTGTTTTAATATTATTCTTTTAATAGTAAAACATAGATTAGAGATGTATATATAATCAATAATCTCATGAATTTTAAACATAAAGATTGGGCTGTTTCTTCTTATTTTTTTAATATGGAGACTAGAACCATAAGGGGATGTTGCATTCCTGAGGGTGCCCTAATTTGGAAGAGACAGTAAATTGTGATTTCATCTGACTGAGCTAATGTCCCCATCAGATGAATGTAAAAGATCCCATGACACATCAAAAAAGATAGCTGCTATTTCATAAATTCACACTCCATTATTTGATATATAAACAGTATTTACATATACTTTTTGCTCTATTCAAAATGTATATGAATAAAAACAAAAAAGACTAAGGGAAAACATAAAGAAAAATAGAAAACAAGTATATTGTTCTAAAACTGAATTAATTGTAAAACAAAATCTTATTTTCATATTCTCCTTTTATTTCCCATCCATTTTTCTCAGCCATTTTTTAAATTTATCATTTTATTAGTCCCCATTTTCTTATTATACAAAACATTTCCATATATCAAGTTCTGTGTTCCCATATTAAAGACATCAAAGTCGTATCAATTTGTCATTGTCTTCATCCCCTTTCCTTATATTGCCACATATTATGACATCCATATTCACTTTCAAAATTCTTTTCTTTACAGCAACGTATAACTTCTTCAAAAATTCCTCTGTTTTTTACATTTCAAAAAGTCTACACAAATATTAGACAATCTTTCCTTCTGAATGTTGTATTTCCTACTTGTTTTTACTGCAAGGACATACAGTAACAACCTTCACAAAATTCCTCAAACTTTGTCTCTTCTAACTGCAGTTCTAAGTTACCATCAGTAAATTTATGATCTTCTTTGTTCTCTCATTGATCTGTGGTATTACACAAAGAATCTCTATGTCTGCTATTATCGTAGTTTTGTGTGCCTCTCTGTTAAGTATGCTCTACTTAATATGTCTGATAGTGTGCAGTTCCTTGCCTAATCTATATTTCATAGGTTCATAGGGTCGGTCATAAGTTAGTACTAGGCTAACTACCCTTGTAAGCCATTTTAAGCCTAGTCAGTTACTCCATGTGAGAAGCAAACCCTGCACCTTGTGCCTGTAAGGTAAACACCTTAACCATTATTCCAACCTCCCAAACTTCATTTAAGGTTATCTTTCTGTAGATTAAGTATTATCCTCCACAGTCTTAGAGATGCCTTATTGAAAAATCTGTTTCCATTCAAACTTCTTCATTAAGCATACTTGTGGACTTAATTCTTCAGATTCCACACAATGCTAACAATTCATTTTGTATCTGAGTATATGTCTTGCGCATCTATAAAAGGTCTTGACCCACAGATAACTTAGGATCACAGCATCTATGTCATTTTGACTGAATTCTAGTTCCAACACATCTGAGGTTATTCACATTATGACATTTGTAGTTCATTTATGATTAGTTTATTCAGAATTTCAAAACTTTTCTCCATGTATAGCTCAGTTACCAGGCTCGCTTCAGCTTTAACAGCTTTTTGGGGTACATGGTTATCTCAGATATATGAGGTGCAACCTTTGCAAGATGTTGCATCATTTATTAAAAAAATAAATAAATAACTGTTTTGCACTCTGGTATTGCTAACTCCAGCTACTTTTACGTTTTTTTTCTGTTGAGCTTCAGTCCCTCTGGAATTAGAATATCATCCATTCATTTTCTGGATGTGCCACTCTTATTTTATGCATGCACTTATTTAATTTAAGGTATACTATCTCGCAGTTATGTCTGTCTCCTGTCATGCTCTGCATATGTCTGTCTCTACACTAACAATGACCAGTTACATTTACAATACCTCCCAAGCCTTCAGTTACCTGTGCAAAAGTTCCTCAGAAAACCACTAATGCTGATGAAATAAAGATGGAAGTCTAAGAAATATGTGCCTTACTAATACCATATTAAATATATGCATTTTGAGACCTTATTCATCTAGTGTTGTCTACCAAAATCCCTGTTTAGCATGTATTACTGAAAAAATACTACTTTGTATTGCTGACAGCAACCACTTCTACACCTAACAACAGATAATAATCTATTTTTTAACAAAATGCTCTTTATTTGCAATCACAACCATAATTATAAAAACACGTGTCTATCCCAGTCTTACTGTATCACATTATCTTAACATAATTACTGACATTAACTGGTGCACTATCATCTTCTTATTTTAACTGATTTGGGAAAATTTTCAGCATAACATGAATGAATTACCTCAAAATTAAAATACCTAATTACATTTTTAATTTTAACATTTAATACAAATCAAAATACATCTCGGAGTTAGTATATGAAATTAGTAGGGGGTAGGGGCATATGGAGGCTTGCCCCCTGCAAATAAATGATGTTATTTATTTTTCTGAAAATTTCATGTCCCAAGCTTCTTTCTCTGTGTATGTGTGGCAACGTCAATTTTCAGTTTGTCGACCTTTTGCCTTTGTTGTTTCTGAGGTTGATGTATCGGTTACTCGACTAAAGTGAGTAAACCAATTATATCCAGCTATCTATCTATTTATCTATTCATATATCAACAGAGAGAGAAAGGAGAGAAAACTGCTAAATCACTACAACTGCCCTGGTTTGTCTTTATTAATGTTATATCCACTACAAGGCCAAATATCTCTAAATAAGCTAAAATAATTATGATATATTCAGCAAAATGAAAAAAAAAATACTTTTTCATTCCTATATCAAATCCACTTGTAGAATTCTATATTGTCATAATTAAATCAGTGACTTCTTTTTTAAGGCCAAAGACCAATAAAATTCCATAAAGTAATAGCATTCAAACCTGTGAAATGACTTTGCAATATCTAAACTTTCTACCAGTAGTTTTTTGTTCATCATATGCTAGCCTTATAAGAATCCGGTTTTCTAATGTTATCAAATGTCTGCCTAATACCACAAATTCAAATTGGCTGCTATCAATGCTGGTATATATATCTACTAAATGAGGTTTTAGTATACACATAAATAGTTTATGTCTATATTTAAAATGGAACTATGTTTGCAAGAAGAAGGCAATAAGGTTCTTATTTTCTTTAGGGGTGACCATTGCTTCCAAGACATGGGGTATCTCTTTAGTTTCTTCTACCTGATTAAAAGATTTAATCAAACTTAGAATCACTTTTTCTTTATTATGGCTTCATAATTCTATAGACAAACCACCAACACATGAAGTCTTCTCCGATGCCTGCTCTTTTAACATTTGTAATAGTTTTTCACAGAAGTTTCGTATTACTTGTGTTAATTCACATATAAATATTCATATTTATATAACACACACTGTTAAGTCTTGAACTTCTGACAGGGAGCCCAGTAGCACTTGATACACTGGTTCCACAAGAAAGACAGAATATGTTAATAATCTGTACAAAGATTTAGTTTTGGTGCCACTGAACCCCAATACTTTAAAAGTAACTTAAGACAAAATATTAATTCACCTTTGCATGGTTTAAATTAAGTATTTCACAGTAATTCTGAGCAGTTTATGACCACAGCTTGGCTTGCAGTCTCGTGAAAATGCTTCCAATACATTTTCAGACTTCAGTCTATTGACTCTTCACTTTAGTACAACTGCCTGGATATCCAGCTCATTTTTGTTTTAGTATATATATGTTCAACAATGTACAGATTATTAAAAGCATAATTGTTCTAGCATTTATATGTCTTAGAAAATGTCTTTTTCTTCTACAGGTTTTGTAGAATTTATTGCAACATGACAATGCTTCATTTCATGGTTTTAATCCCACCTACTACATCAGGCTGGAATTCCAAAAGAGCTGTATTTTCTCTGGTCTCCATTATGACACAGTGCACTGTTCCATAACTTTTGTTTTCATATTTATTTATTTGTTCTGTAACATCTGTTCTTTTTTTTTTCATTTTTGACTTATTATTTGACTCCCATATTATCTAACACATACATTTTATTTTTTTTAACTGTGTAGTAGTAATTTCACTTTTTCATGTTTTCACAGCTTTTCATAAGTTCAAGTCTGATCATTTAATAAACCACTCCAACTGCAAAATTTCTTATACCATAAACTGTTCTCTTAAATAAATAAATAGCAGCTCAAGTGATGGAAAAATCAGTCAGAGGAAGGTGTATTCAGTTGACTTACGCCAGCTACAAATCCTGGAAGGATGTGTTGGTTGTCCATGGCTGGGATTTATGCTACCATGCAGGTAGAGGCTTCCATGCCAACAAATGTCTTTAGACCTGACAGACATAGTATTGGTCCTCCCAAGCCAGTGATACTAACCTTCACAATCTGCACCTATCAGGAGAAAGGTGTATGAGGGCCTCCAGGGTAATGCAGGTGCTCATGTGAGCCACCAAGGGTTGGGTTGGTGCCATAAACTTTTAGTTATGTACTCACCATAACTTCAGATGTTTGGGATCCATCTCGCCTACATTCTGACTGATGGGTTCGGAGCTGATCCCTCGGCTCCGACTCGGCACGCTTATGCCAAAGAGCGAAGTCTCTAATTGGCTGAGCTTACTATATCCCAGGATGCACCACTACCAGTCCCCCAGATCTAGTTTGTCCGCATACATGCACACATGCACGCCCTGCTTATATAACATCGTCAGATGAAACAAGATAAACAGTAAAACTCAAAACCGTTCAATCTCTTCTGATCTCCAAGGCAGGGGGAAGGAGGGTGGGTTTAGGAATGTAGGCGAGATGGATCCCAAACATCTGAAGTTATGGTGAGTACATAACTAAAAGATGTTATGTGATCCTATCTCGCCTACATTCTGACTGATGGGACAGCGTCCTAGCACCTGAATCCTGGGTGGCTCACTGGAAAACACTCCTGAGTACCGTGGAACCAAATGATGCTCGTCCTTTAGATGCCACATCCAATTTGTAGTGGGAAATGAAAGTGTGCGGACTGGACCAAGTAGCCGCAGCACAAATTTCCGATATAGCGAGCTTGGAATGAAAAGCTATAGAAGTAGCCATAGCTCTGGTAGAATGAGCTTTGATAGATGTTGTAAGTTGCTTATTCAAGAAGAATAAGCCTGAGTTATGCAATCTCTGATCCATTTGGAGATAGTAGCTTTTGTGATGGTTTGACCCAATTTATTATCTGAGAAGGACACAAACAACTGGTCTGACTTACGAATTTGCTGAGTCCTGTCTAAATAGAAGCGTAATTGCCTGTGAACATCCAATTTATGGAGCGTGTATTCTGCTTCATTGGAGAATTTTGGGAAGAAAACTGGTAGCTCTAGAGATTGTTGGAGACAGAAACTAGAACAGACCTTTGGGACAAAGGATGGATTAGGCCTAAGTGATACTCTATCCTTGTGGAAAATCAAGTACGGTGGCTTAATAGACAGGGCTTGAAGCTCTGAAACTCTTCTTGCAGAAGTAATTGCAACTAAGAAGGCAGTTTTCCATGACAGATATTTTAACTCACATGTAGCAGCCGGTTCGAAGGGGAAGATGTTAATGCGAAGCACCAAATCAAGATCCCACGGAGGCAGGATGAAATATTGGGGGTCTTAATAGGCCCGCACCTTTAATGAAAGTTTTGCATAGTCTGCTGCTCATCAATGGAGGATCCATGGATTCGTGGAATTTAGAGATAGCCGCTAATTGGACTTTAATAGTAGAGACAGAAGATCCTTGATTAAACAGGGATGTTAAGAATTTCAAAACCTCTGGGATAGGAGCAGTGATAGGGTCTAAGCCCTTGAGTTGAGCTCCAGATAGCAAACCTCTTCCACTTACTGAGGTACAATTTGTTAGTGGTGGGTTTGTGGGCCGAAGATAAAATGTGAACAACTTCCGGGTCTAGTGTGTGACTTCTGACTAAAGTCGGAAGTGGAGGAGCCAAGCTGTCAATTTCAAAGATCGAAGGGACTGATGCTGATGTCCCGACTGATGAGTTAGCAGGTCCGGAATTAGGTCTAAAGTCCACGGATCGTCCACCGCATGCTTCTTCAGGTAAGGAAACCATACCTGACGAGGCCAGTATGGGGCAATCAGTATCATTGCGGACCCCAATTGAGAAGCTTTTTGAATGACTTTGGAGAGAAGTGGAATCGGAGGAAAGGCATAAAGTAGCCCTGTTGGCCAAGGTTGTGCTAGAGCATCCATAGCTGGTACTCCCTGATGTGGGATCAAGGAGAAGAACCTTTGGCACTTGGTGTTTAGTGGAGTTGCAAATAGGTCGCAACACGGCGTCCCCCATCTCCTGAAAACCTGAGCTGCTACTGTTTGGTTTAGAGACCACTCGTGAGGAGAGAGAATTGTCCTGCTCAATTTGTCTGCCAATACATTTGACCTTCCGGGATGTGGGTCGCTACCAAGAAGCGGTTGGTAGCTGCAGCCCATTCCCACACTCTCATGGCCTCTCTGCAAAGGGGGTACGATCTGGTCCCTCCTTGTTTGTTCAGATACCAGACCACCGACATGTTGTCTGTGTGGATGGCGATGATGCCCTGAGGAAGAAACTTGTGTAAGGCCTGTAGGGATAGAAGTACAGCCCTCATCTCCAACACGTTGATGTGGAGAAGAGCTTCGTCTGGAAGCCAGGAGCCCTGAACTAGCCTGCCCAGACAATGCCCCCCCCACCCTATCTGGGAGGCATCTGTCGTCAGGGTAACCACTGGAGGGAATAACAAAGGGGCTTCCTTGATTCAGATTGGATGTCTGAAGCCACCAGCGAAGGTCCCGTTTGCATATTTCCGTAATCATGATGTGATGATTGAGTGGAAGATCCTGAAAGGACCATTGAGTTGACAATAGCCACTGAAGAATCCTCATGTGCAATCTTGCCAGAGGAACTAAAAGAACCGTGGCAGACATTGAGCCTAAAACTTGTAGAACCATCCTGGCTGGGGCTTTGGATCTCGAGATCAGAGCTTGAACTTGGCCCTGTAAAGTTTGGATCCTTTCGGCAGGAAGAAAGACGCGCATCAATCTTGAGTCTATCTCTGCTCCTATGAACCTTATGCGTTGAGAGGGCAGCAAGACAGACTTTGACCAATTGAATGTAATCCCCAGGGTAATACCCAGGGAGATGGTGGCTTTGAGGTTGTCCATTAGTAGATGCCTGGTGGTGGCAGTCAGGAGCCAGTCGTCCAGATAGGGAAACACTTGGAATCCAAGACTTCTCAGGTGAGCCGTCACTACTGCCAAACACTTGGTGAACACCCTGGGGGCTGTGGTGAGACCAAAGGGCAGAGCGCAAAATTGGTAATGACTGTCTCCCAGGCTGAAGCGCAGATACCTTCTGGACGCCTGATGTATCGGTATATGATAATAGGTGTCCTTGAGGTCTATGGAGCACATCCAAACATCCTTCTCCAACAATGGGAGAATGGATTGTAATGTGACCATTCGGAATTTGGATTTCGTGACGGATTGGTTCAGTCTGCTGAGATCCAATATTGGTCTCAGGTCCCCTGTCTTTTTTGGCACTAAAAAGAACCTGGAGTAATTTCCTGATCCGATCTGGTTTTTGGGGACCGGTTGGATGACTCCTTTTTCTAGCAGCTTTAAAGCTTCTGCGGCTGCCATTTCCCTTTGACTGGGTGGTGGGTCCGGGATTCTTTTGGACGGTGGGGGCGAGTATGTGAATGGGATGGTGTAACCTCCGGCAATGATCCGAAGCACCCATCTGTCCTGAGTGATTGACTCCCAGGCTTTTAGGTGCTTGGCAAGCGACACCCGACTGGCTCCGGAGCAGCACAGCCGGGCAATCCCTCATGATGTGTGGGAGGCTGAAGAGCCACGAAAGGACTCGCGGTCTCCAGAATTGCGGGGCCCTCTGCCGCCTCTGGGACGGCGTCTCCCTGAAAAATTTCCCCGTCCTCTGCCTCTGGAAGGGGAATCTTCCTGCTGTTGGGAGAAAAACTTGCGAGATTTGGAACCACATTTTCCCCTCCTTTAGCCTTGGGGTAAGGCCGAAGGGGAGTGGAATAACGGGCACCTACGGCAGATAAAGTTTTTCCCTCTTGCTCACAGCGGGTAAGGGTGTCTTTAACCTTGGGTCCAAACAATGAGGACCCATCAAAGGGAGCGTCGTGAAGGAAGACTTGAAGGCCTCCAAACTGACACAAGCGGAGCCAGGCTTGTCTCACGTGAGCCACGCCTGTGCCTGCGCTCTACCGCCTTCGGCCGCATAGGAAATGAGCCTCATGGACGAGTTAGAAATTGGCGTAAGGATAGCCAACTGAGAGCTAACCGACTGGGCTAGCTGCTCAGGTAGGTTACCGAGAGGGAATCTGACAACTCCTTGACCAGATCCCTCTGAAGCCTGGTAAAATGTGCCAAATAATTCAGAGACCTTAAAGTAAAGGCCGCTGAAGTCAGGGTGCGCTTCCGTACCTGTCCATACTCCTAGACTCCTTATTAGGAGGATGGACGGACGTTGAAGCCTCTGCCACGTCCTGTTGTGTAGCAGATGCCACCACCATGGCATCTACAGCCACGCCTTTAGTGAGGAACTCCTTCTCGGGGAGCAGACAAAATTTATTTGGACGAGAAGGGACTGGTTCCACGGTATCTGGGTGTTCCCACGCCCGACAAACTAAATCCAGAAGCTCGTCGAAGGCGGAGACACCCAGGAGGCGGAGGGCTGAGCCCCAAAGGCCTTGAGGAGCACTGACTCGTCAGCAGAGGGGTTTGGATATCCAGCCGCCTCGTTGTTTGAGGATCTCTAAGATGTCTGCAAATGAGACATCATCCGAGGGCGACTTCGGGACCCCTCTGCATCATCCAGATCAGTGTCTGATGTAATAGACTCGGGAGTCCACGTGCTTCCTCTTGCACGATCTCTTCCTTGGGGTTCCTCCGAAGACAACTCGAAGAACCCTCAGGAGGAGGGAACCCCAATGGGGTAACCTCAGGCCCGGGGCTCCGCTGGCTACGGACAGGGAACTGCCAAAGACCCAGTCTCCACGCCCAGGGAAGGTGCTGGTAAAGCCGGAGAGATGGCGAAGAGGACTTGGCCAAGGCACTCCTCATGGCTCTGAAAGCCGGACCCCAGAATCCTGGGAGTGTCCGGTCCCGAGCCGTGATAGCCGACGGAAGTCCCGCAGCAAGCACCGAGGGGAGGCTCGGAACCGAAAGCATAGGTCCCGAAACATCACCCCGGGTCCAGCCGAAGAAGTCCAGCGTACCAAACTCGGACCCGAAGGCCCGGGTTGGAGTAAGGGTCGGAGCCGACCCTAAGATCTCCACCGGCTCCAACAGCACCTGCTCCGACGGAGCCGAAGCAGTCGGAGGAGGAATGGCAATGGGGTGGGCCAGGGTCATCGGTTCCGAAGCCAACTGGGTCGGAACCGAAACAAATTTTTGGAAGACTGGGGACTGGAACAGTCTTTGGAGCACCCTGTCTATATCAGAATCTGACATCCTCGAAGACCGAGAGGAAACAGAACGGGTTTGAGACGGCCTCTCCAACGGCCCCAAAGGGCTAGGGGACCGGCTCCGAGGTGACTCGATGAGTATCGGCGCCGAAGGAATACACACACCAGATTCCATCGGTGCCGAGGTGGACTTCGGCGCCGAGGAGGAAGTGTCTGGGCGGGCGACCCTTGTCGGCTCCGAGACCAGTGGAGCCGACGAAGGTGACCCGCCTCTCGATGCCCCAGCCATCGGCTCCGAAGCCAGAGGAGTCGATACTGGTGGCATCGAGGCAGACCGTTCCGACCTCGGCTCCGAAGTCCTTGGAGCCGAAGGAGAGGCCTGCCTATGTCTCTTAGCGGTCGGGTCCGACGGACTGGTCGGAACCGACGCCCTTTTCTTTTTAGCCGGAGAAGGAGAGGATGCCAAGGCTTCTTCAAAGGAAGGTTTAATTAACCCCTTAAGAATCAATTTATTTTTCCTCTCCTGGAGGACCCTTGAGGAAAAAGCGTGACATACGCTGCATGACTCCTGTAAGTGTTTTGCACCTAAACAATACACACAGAGCGAGTGATCGTCCGTGATGGACATTTTGAAACTACATTTCGTACATTTTTTAAAGCCCGAAGGCCTAGGGTTCTGAGACATTATGAAGAGAATTTCAGTAATCTGACAGGAAAACACAATTTACTGACTTACTGACTAAACCCCTTAAGTATATGGCTAACAGTTATGGCTAAAAAGCGCCAATGACAGGTAACTTTCAAAACCTTGTAAGAACAAACAGAGCTACAAAGATATTTAAAGCCTTTTGCTCTACAGGTAAGTTATAGGAGGGTTGACCGACCGGGAAGGCCCTAGATGAAGGGGGCCTACCAAACTCAACCCAACCACACAACAAAGGTCTTCAACAATCCAACCAATCACACAACAATGAGAGAATAGCCGTTAAAACAGCTTTTGAGGCAAAAACAGCAAAAAAACTGACAGAAAAGTTAGTTAAATAACTACTCAGCCCAGCCAGCTCGAGACCACGTCTTCGCAGGTTAGCGGCAAACGAGATCTGGGGGACTGGTAGTGGTGCATCCTGGGATATAGTAAGCTCAGCCAATTAGAGACTTTGCTCTTTGGCATAAGCGTGCCGAGTCGGAGCCGAGGGATCGGCTCCGAACCCATCAGTCAGAATGTAGGCGAGATAGGATCACATAACATCATGTCTCTATAGCCCGAATATGGCATCATGTGGGCTACTGAGAAGGGAGGGACCTGTTATGTAGTTCCACTACTAGAGACACTAGTACAATCTCTTTAGGGCCCAGACTGCAGTGATAAGCCAGACTTCCTGGCCAGTGGGTAAGGGCCACACTTCCCCAAAGTAAATATGCAAAAGAAGGGGCTAAGGCAGAAGCACAAATCACCTTCATGGATGCCAATATAATGGCATCCTCAGATGACTCTTGTTGGGTATATCCAGTATGACAGGAATAAATGGTCTTGAGTGCAGATGGGGAGGGTTGACAGTCACCCATCATGTAGAAAAAAAAAAGAATCTAAAAAAAAAAAATAAGGTTAAAACACAGACTGTGGACACCCAGTGAAATGACTTCAATTAAAGTTAAACAAGACCTGAATAAACAGATATAACAGAAATATTATCTCATTTATGCTTCAGAAGAAGTTACTACAATGCTAAAGTTAAAGCATTTCTCTTTTCTAGATAGTGTTCAAAAGTACTGGCAAATCTGGACCCATTCAAACAAGCCCAAGCAACAGAAGTGGCAAAAACTGTAATCTCTCATATTCCCTATGGAAGCAGCAACAAATTTAGCTACCACTGAGGTAAAAAAATACTTGGATTAAGTTAAAAAAGGCTTAAAGTGAGTGCCAATTCACTTAGATTTGCTGGACCTGGTTTCACTGAAAAATGACATATCCAGGCAGCCGTACAACATGATACATCTTTGAGAAAAAATGGGGAGAAGGGGAATCTAACAGTAAGACTGAGGTGCCCAGAAAAACTGCTAAGGCATTCAGAGGTATGACCAGAGTGTTGAGTAAGCATACTGAGGAATTACCACCAGATGCTGATGTTCCAGATGCATCCTCACTGGCAAGAACTACATTGACATGACGTTTTTTCTTTACAATTCAATGTTTAAGATATGGAAGACCTACAAAAATTACAGTTTGGTATACTATTATTTCAGACATTTGTGATTTTACCATACTAGTTGTAGAATGCATGCAGAAATGTATCCCTTGTATATTATCAGTTAAACTATGTATGCATATTTAAACAAATTGAAATTAAGAAGGCTGATAAATGTCTTGTACTTATTACACTGCTAAGTATTATGCCTC
>NC_056730.1:1114363110-1114418110 GCF_019279795.1 Protopterus annectens
TAGGGCCTATACAAGCCTAGCCATAACAATTCCCTGGCTATTTCTTCCCACACTATTTACTTCCCTGGACCCCTGTCTAGCAGGGCGATTGACGTGATCCCTGGGGTGAATTTCCTTTCTCCCATCCAATCATCAAGGTTCCTTTTGAAGAGGTGCTCTGCTTGACATGTATTGGCAGTCTATTCCAAAGTCTGGGGAGTCTCTAGGTCAGGAACCTATCCCTCTAGCATGTTTTGTTTATTGTGATGACAAGGTTTAGATCCCTGGAGCGTGTGGCTCTGAGGGATTGTGATTTCTTTAAGTGTAGCATGTGCAACAGCTCTGGGTTGGACATGGCCTTGTATGTTAAGCAGAGATCGCCTCGGAGTAGACGATATAAGACAGAGTATAGCTGGAGTTTTTTAAGGCGGTCAGCATAGGGCATCTGGTTTAGGCCTGTGATTCTTTTAGTGAGGTATTTCTGCGGCCTTTCCAGTTGTTGCAGATGTCTTGAGAGGTACATACCAAATGGGGCGTTGTATTCTATAATGGGTCTAATGAGGGATGAGTACAGTGGGACAATGACCTTCTTTTTTCTGGATGAAAAGCCCTTAGTGATGAGGTGTGCCACATAGAAGGATTTCCTGACTGTTGTGGTGATGTGGTTATTGAAGGTGAGACCACTGTCCACCTGTGTCCCTAAGTCTCTTATCACACTTTCGGTGTTTAGTGTACTGCCTCCTATGTGGTAATTCATGGATACATGTTTTTTCCCAAAGGGGATAACTATACATTTCTTGGCATTGAGCTTGAGCCCATGGCTTTGGCACCAAGCATCTGTTTCTGTAAGGCCCTTTTGTAGAGTATCGACATCATTTGGGGATTCAATAAAGGCTCCCAGTATCGGATGTTCTACCAGCATTTACAAACCCTGAAAGAAAAAAAGAAAATATTTCTGAAGATCGGAAAGATCATCTGTTCTTATAATCCAAGGTAAGCACTGAGATCATTCATTCAGGTCCGCTGACCTCTAGTGCTTACCTTGCTCATGTAAATCATCAGCTTGATCCTAACAAGGTTATATTACAGCCCTGTTCGGGCTAAACAGTGTAAATACATATTTTTCTGCTCATTTTTCACCAGCAGCAGCTTCTGAGGGACCCCCACACAGCAGGTATTGTAGATACCTAATTGTGGCTATGTTAGCTTAGTAGAGAGAATGTCCACCAGTAGTATTTAACTAAGCCAGGAGAACTATGTTGGTGATAAAATATTTAATGGAATTGTGAAGCTGGTTACTTGACAAAACAAAGTTACTATAACCATGGATATCTTCGAATTTTAAAGGAGGTACAAATAAGAATTTACCCACCAGGTTTATTAAGTACACAAGACTGTTGTGCTAGCTTTTGCTGGTTTGACAGACTTTATAAAATATAAAAATAAGATAATCTGCTGTGGTTGGGGGGGTTCACTGGTGCCTATGTGACAGCTGCTGTTTTATCCAAAACAGTA
The DNA here is from genome assembly GCF_019279795.1 of Protopterus annectens. Lineage (NCBI taxonomy): Eukaryota > Metazoa > Chordata > Ceratodontiformes > Protopteridae > Protopterus > Protopterus annectens. The sequence continues at coordinate 1,114,364,605 of NC_056730.1, forward strand.
GCAATACCCCCTCCCATCAAAAACACACTCATACACACACACACACACTTACTTCAACATTGTGTAACAAATCATTAAATGCAATAAGCTATGAAATGCCTTCGCTTCTACTTCCGAGAGTCACACCGTCAGACTTTGTACATAAAATGTATTTGTCAGCCACCGCACTCCACCTTCAATGTAAGCACTCAGGCTTCAGACTTGACAAATGACGTGCTTATCTAATGTACAAATTATGACACACCAGGCCTTTTCACCACATTGCTCCTGTATACAATTCTGGCAGTACCTCAAAATGTTCCTTCTGATTATGTGTTAAGAAACCAGTTTGTTTCAGTACTTCGACGTCTTTTGTCTGTAAAACAACCAAATAACAGTGAAATCTGTAAGTTAAGAGTATACTGTTACAGCAAGTTAATATCGCTGTACACTATGTCTGTCCATGACAAGTTATCAGCATTCTTATACACGCATAGCCTGCCTTAACAATCGCCATAATTTAAGATGTATTTGATTACAACATAATAAACACGTTTCGGGAGTTTTTAGAACTGCGTGTTTCTTAAACTGAAATGTTTTATGTTGTTCACATTCTGGTTTCAGACTTGACTCCTGCTGTTTACTTTTTCTTCGCTGAACCAGTTGCCGCAGTCTGCAGCAGACACAACGCAGTTTTACCACAACACAAGTTGTGACGTTCCACTGTTCCCAAAGCCTTCCCGCTCCTCCGCCGTTAATTGTAGTAATCCACTACCTCACTGCACGCGATCATCCCGGTGCCTTATAATTATATACTCCTGCTACAGTGTGTACAGGTTGGTGACATCATACATACCGAGGACAGTAAAAGCAGTGGCTGGGAGACTGGAGGGGCGTGGCCAGAACTCAGTGGTTTCGCTCGAGCGCTACGCCGCCAAAGCCGCTGTCTTGGAGAATCGAGTGAGTGACAGCTGTGGTGGTGGCGAACGCGGGTGGAAGGTTATTGAACTGGGTAACTGCCTTGGCCCCTGGCTTATTAAACACGAGGGAACTACTCCTTACTGCTCCCATCAGTATTTTGTACCAGCAGGTGAGCCAGTACAGATACGCAGCATACGTCAACAGGTGAGGCACCCACTGCATAATGATTGTTGCTGTTAATATTCCCTGCAGATTCGCTAATTACATGCCTGCCTTGGTCTGTCAGTCGCACTGTTTGTAAACCTTGGTGCAACAGTTGACACAACAACGCTTAATTGAGAGGTCTTTTAACCCAAGCAGAAACGATCAGTTTGCAGCAAGGCTAACAGGCAGGTTGCCCAATTTTCCTGCCGCTGCGGCACTTCTCATTTTCCTTGGTAGCGCAGCTTAAGACAGGTGGAGTGCAAAGTCTGATATTGACTCTAAAAGGCACGTCCTTATGTTTGAGAACTGTACATGATGTTATGTAATAATACAAATGAACAAATAAGCAGTGATTAAAATTAACGTGGATAGCAGGCTACTAATGAACTTGAATGGATTTTGGATTTTCTTATTTCATGATGTGGAAGGCTTTTGCAACTTAGAAACGTCGGGTAGCTTATGGAAATATATGTTATTATGGAAATATATGTTATTATAAAATTACTAACACATAAATGTTGAAGGAAAATGTGTGAACAGTTTAGTTTGTGCTGAACAAAATTTGGCAAGAGGTCAGGTACAGGGCAGGAACGTAGTTATGATGCTTTTTACTTACCTGCCTTATTTTTTGACTAAGCCTTAGCTCTTTTTATTGTGTGCATATTTGTATTCGTGTGTATTTTTTACTGGGTCACATGCTAGTGACATGATGCAGCTCAAATGCCTTTTGGCTGCCTCTGAATGACAGACTTCTTTTTTTTTTTTTTACCAGTGGGTTTAATAAACTTGTAAAATCCATATAGGAAAAAAATGAATTTCTTGCTTAGATTCGTCACTTCTGTGCAACACTGTTTTGCAACTATTTTTCCTTGTTAGCACATCATGATTTCCCTTCGGATATCCATGTGTGTGTGTGTATATATATATATATATATATATATATATATATATATACACACACACACATATATATATATATATATATATATATATATATATATATATACACACATACACTTGTATGTATCTATATCTATTCATGTTTATCTATATCTGCATCCATCTGTATTTATCTAATTATATATAGATGGATACAGGTAGATATCTGTAATTATATACATTTGCACACACACAAATATAAGAGTTGAATCAATAACAGTAATTTCAGTACCTTCTGTGTAGCAATAGTATACTTTCAGTGTGATGAGAAGTATTACAACTGCTTTACAGGTTCATAGGTTCAGTACTTAAATGTCCAAGATACCTGCCCTATCAGAGCAGCAGTTCAACAGGCAGATGTAACATTGCATTGCGTTGGCTTATAAAGGTACCTAGAAAAGAATGTAGGTGTAGTATACATTCCCGTAGTAGGGATCAGTGAAGATGACTGCAGTACTGCATTGGCTTTTGACAGCCCTGTGAAAAATAGCCTGGATTGTGTTATTATGCTTACATGGCAGAGACCTTTCTTACTTTGATACTTTTATGAGAAGGCTTGCTTAAATGCTGGTGCAGAGGTGGGCCGCTAAAAATACACATATTCTGTCTGGTATCTTAAACAGTCATTACATGGGCGTTAATATGCATGTATCATACTTCATTAAACAATTAATAACAAACCACACTGTGGTCGATGGTGTTATAATAACTTCATGTACCTATTTCAAATGATATGGCAAAAAATAAGCTGTAATCTCTCTGGCACTTAAAAAACTTATTTTTAACATGATACCTTGCTTACAATGTGTAATTGTGTTTATAACAGACAGACAGGCACACATGCAATGTCTGTTAATTTTATAGCAGATAATATTCATGTATAATTATACTCTGTACACATTTTGAAATCCATTCATAATATGGAATAGCATAGTTTATATTCAGAGTATACACAGATGCATAATTATAAAGAGGGCATCCCCCCCCCCCAATCTCACAGGACAACTGGTTTGTATCCCTCAACACAGCAGAGGCAAATCCCTTTACCTTCTGTTGTAGGTAACTGAGAAGAATTGAATTGCTAAACTGCCACCATTCTGAGCAGGCATTTGTTTTTATTTCCAGAAAGACAACTGAAAAGTACTAGAGTTATCTAAGTGGATTACTTTGCAGAGCTAGAATCCAGCTGTAAACCTGCACTGCCTTTCAAGGGGGAAATAAAATTGTCAGCTGTTTCCCAAATGATGCAATTTTGTAGGTTGCAAGCAGAAAGCAATCAAGTTTCTTCATGCACTTTTGCCTCAGTCAAAAGTCTATGAGTACTGAGGAAGGGATGTGAGAGTTTAATGATGTTATTGCTGGAGAAGAGACAACTTGCAGTATGTTGATCAAAAATTCAGAACGGAAATTAATTTCTTACATTCATTATTTGTTTATGTCACATATGTAGTGACTGTCTTTTTAGTATGAAATTCAGACTGCTGCTAATTACTGAATGGACTTATGCTGGTACACATTAATATAACCTTTTGCATCCCCATCCAGACTTTACCACTGAACTGTAATCGTGCTAGGAGTACATGTTAAATCAAAACAGTCCAGGTTGTCTTTTCAATGACTAGTAATAAAGAAACAAATGAAATACATTGTCAGTGCTCAAATAACCAACATCATAAGCTGCTTACCTGACTTTTGGCTTTTTAATTGTAAAACTCGTACAGAACAAGCTGCTTATAAAACGCAAAGAAGGTTGCTGTAGTATTCTGTGGCATTCTTCTTGCTTATGTGCTTTATTTGCCTGTAATCAGTGGTTCTTCACTGTTCTGAGAGCTCTGTGTTTTTTAAATTTAAGAATTTTTTCAAAGGAAGCTGAATTAACAAAATAAAGCAGTAATAGTTATCAGAGTAAGATAAGAATAGGGTATCCAGCACAGCTATGATAAACCCCTGTCACTACAGTTTATGCCTTTATGTGCGGCAGCGCCAAACAGTAAAATACCCATTAATTTCTCTGTCTGGCTGGCTGCTTCTGATAGTCTAATAGAGAGACAGACATGCTAGATACTTTGTAAATCAAGCAATGCACTTCAAATTTTACCAAGAAGGCTCAAGCGGTGTTATAAATTCATATGTCCATACTAAGCTTACAGCCAGAGCAACAATCAGTAATCTCAGCCACATGACTTGGTGCTTTTGGGAGACTAACAATGGCTCTCACTGAATTTCTCCTTGTATCCCTAGTGAATATTTGCGCTCACCAATCCAATAGGACAGCCTATTCCAGAATTGGGTGATATGTTGGGTTAGGTATCTGTCATGTCATCTGATGTTGATGTGGTAGTATACATTTAAGTCCCTGTAATGGTTGTTTGCTTTGCCAGTAGTTCTGTCCAGGTGAAGGAGTTTAAAGAGTTCTGGGTCATTCATAGTGTGGAATACTAAGCAGTGATCACCCCTCAGGAGTCTGTATGACACTGAGAAGAGAAGCAAGGCTTGAAGTCTGTCAGAGTGGCTAAGGCTACAGGGAGCCAAGGTCTTGTTGGTAAGGAGACATTGACTGGTTTAGGGTTTTTACAGCAGTACGTGCTGATGGGTGCACTATTTTCAGTGATGGGCCTAATAAGAAATGAATAAATTGGAACAATAACTTCTTTGGCCCTTGAGAAGATTCCACAAAGGATAAGTTGTGCAAGGTGGAAGGATTTTCTAACTGCCAGAGAGAAAGGGCAGTCAAAGGAGAGCCTGCTATCAACATATGTACCCAAGTCCATGATGACGTTAGCAAATTTAAGTGTTACAGTATTTGTATGCTACGTAGTAGCAATGCCAGAGACACAAAAGAAGACTGTGCTGCATTTCCTGGTTTTGAGGCCAAACCCATGACTAATACACCAAGCATTTGTTTGGTACAGACCTTGCTGAGGAATTTGAGTTTCAGAGTTAGATTTGATAAATACCCCCAGTCTGTATTCACCAGCAAACTTGTTTATGCATTTTCCCTTGTTATTGTCTTTCATGTCACAGAAATATATACCTCACATGGCGTACCTAGTATAGTGCCCTGTGGGACACCACTGGTGGCACTTTGTATATAGAGTAATTACTCCAGATTTTTTCTGCATGGGTTCTGTCAGACAGCCAGTCACCCACCAATCCAGTGAACTCTGTATGGGTTACTGTTGATTTGGGAAAGGTTTCAATAATTCCAACATGGAGGAGTAGTGCCAAAGGCCTAGGCAATGTCCAGATAAGCAGAGTGGACTCTATGCCCCTTATCCATGGCCTTGCAAACAATACTATCAAAACTAATAGGCCTGTCATTTTCAGGGTCAATAGATAGGTCCATCTTTATGCATTGGCATCACAACTGCCATTTTATGCAGAGATGCTAAAAGACTAGTTTTGAATCATGTCCCAGTATGAAATATGAATTCTTTTTATTGTTGTTAAGCTTTCTTTCATGTAATTAGATATTTTATTTTGCAAACCATGTTGTAGTTTTGCAGTGCCAGGGAGCCCCCCCCAAAAAAAAATTAGCATATTGTTTATTCATTTTTGTATTTTTAGTTCCCACCTCACTTATATATTACTGTGAAATAATTACTGTAGTGTCTGCCAATTTTTTGATGGTAAGTCATCAATCAGTGTTGAACTTTGCCAAAACCATAAGTATTGCCACCTCTCTAATAAAGCCTTTTGCAAATTCTGATCTGGTTCAGAAGTAGTTATGTCATCTAGGAGGCCATTGAGGAATCTAGCCTAACTTTCCCAATTATCCCCAGAGCACACTCTGGTTAAGTGACTTGCTTAGAATCGCAGAGTAGGCAAATGGAAGATGCGGGAGTCAAACCCTGGATTACAGAAATCAGTTCACTAACAACTAATATTATTAATCCTCTGCACTTCCTTAGTATTTGTAAGTAAAGCATCCGCACTGTTTTGATAAGTCCAGTGGGTCTTTTATATCCACATGACCTTGATTTAACATGTCATCTGAGGGATGACGCACTCAGGAATAGAGCACCCATCAGGCATGGGAATAGAACCACACACTTCTTATAATATAGCATGAAAGGTAAGTTGTTTACCTATTGAGCCATTGATACTGACAGAATATGATTCCAAAGCTGTCAAACTCGTCCCTGTACCTCTTCTTTCAAATCCAGTGTGCAACCACTATACCATTGTGGCACTATAGTGTGATAAAATAATCTACTGCAAAGCTATGCAGTCAGAAATAGTTATATTCCACCACAAAATATTACTTTATTAAAGTACAGTACACAGATTGTTAGCTTTACTGGGTTTGACCAGGGGGTTTTCCCTTTATTTAACCATATTTATAACCTTGGTTATACAACTGCAAAACGATTTACCTTTGAATAGGTTTTGTTTGTTTCTTTCGGCTTTTCCCGGTTAGGGGTCGCCACAGCGGAACTCTGGTCCGCTAATGATTGGCAGTAGATTTTGATGTGCTGGCTTGCCAGGCCTAATGCACAACCTTCAACGAAGGAATGCCCATTCACGCATGTCGCCACACAGAAGACGCTCTAACTGAGAATCGAACGGGCAACGTCTAAAATTGTAAAAAATATGATACTCCTGTACATTTGGTTATTCAGTTTTGGGTCTCTTAATATCACATCATTGATTTTTATTTGCTGTCTTTGTTTCCCATCTTTTTTGTTTCTTATTATACCTTTGAAGTAGGGTCACACACACTGCAAAAACAGTTGCTTTCTAGTATTTAGTAGTTTATTATGAAATGTTGATATGGGTGTATAGTTAAACATTTCAGAAGACGTTTTAGTTATATATTTTTTTCGTTTCAGCTAAGTTGTGATTAATCATAGTAAATCCCAATTCACAGTATCCTCTGGTAAGCTGTTTCACTTGCAGCCATCGTATCTGTAAAATAATCCTGCTGTCCAGTTCCATGTCCCACTGTTGAGCTATCCTCCCCAAGCTGTAGTCACCCCACTCCGCCCTTCTCCTTATCTTCCATTTCCACGTGATTTTCTCTGTTCTTAGCAGTTCTTCTTCTATTCTGTTTATATGTCTTCCTTTTGCCTCCAAAATGAAAATTTCTAACCTTTGTAACCAATTTCATGTGGTGGCTGATGTATTCCGGTTTTCTGAAGTAAAACCATTTGCATAAGTTTGGTTAAAGCTGTCTACAAGATGGTGAGCTCAGGTGAACTAATTTCAATGTAGCTAAAAATACGTGCTGGAGGTAATTCCTGAAAAGTAGTAAATCAAATACCAATAGCACAAAAAAACGCTTGAGCGTATACAGAAAGAGCCACACCAAAATTAATGTGTGGCTCCTTTCTGTATATGCTCAAGTGTTTTTTTGTGTTATTAATTTCATTGTAGGCTGTATCTCCATTGTAGTTTTAACCTCTGTTTATGACAGGGTTTTTACAACTTCATAATGAAGGATTGAAGTGTAAATCATTGACCCACCCCTCAGAGAGCACAAGTACTCCGCCTCATGTTTCAGCAGCCATAGAGTTCTTAGATATATTCCGTTGGCACCTTGTAAATCAGGAACTCAAAAGATGTTGTAGCCATGAATATGACATAGATCCACTGGTAGGGAAAGTAGAAGTAAGCTGGTGCAGTCCTTGTAGGCTGGTGGCTTGTTGGTATAGTGGACAGAGCAATAGTCTCCTAGTTTAGTGGATGAGTGGTTTAGGGGCTGTATATAGCCCTTCCATGTACGTGTATTTGTATACAGCATGCAAGAACATAGTCATTGTTGATAAAAAGACTCAGATCAAGAAAATGGGATGTTATGTGCTGCACAGATTCTTCGTTTTCTTGCTTAGTGCTTCAACATGTATATCGGCAGCATTTAATGCCTAGGATAAGTCATATGGGAGCCATTTGGGAGACATATTCCATGCTTCCATGTGTGCATTTGTATTAATACATGAGTACACATGCCTATAGGGGCTACATTTTATGTTTACAAGATAGATGACTATACAGCTTATTTGTATCCACAGATTACTGGCTGACAGGTCATCATTTATGTTCTCATGTTGTGAAATGCCACTGAGATGATGATGAAATACAGGGTCACGCTCATGTCATGTTGACAACTTATATTTGTTGAAGTGTGGGTTGATGATGGTTGTTTCAGTTCTTCACTAGGAATCCAGTTTGCACACCTGTGAATGGGCTGAAATCTAAATGTTTGTCATGATAAAGGCTGCCTGGCTTTGGGGCTCTAGTAGGAGGAAATGTAACATTTTTTTACCAGAAAATATACAAAGGATGTAATAACAAATTTATGACTCATTTTATTTCTCATGATTTGCTAAAAGTAATTTCCCTCAGGTTTTTCTGATATTCTTAAATGTCCTACAAACAGAGAACATTTTAAGTCAGAGACTCAAAATTGCGACAAGGCCACAAATATTTGCCACAAGTTACTGTTTTATGTGGGGAGAAAGTTTTCTGCTCAACCTGGCTGCATGCCATATTCTCCGCTGTTTATTTTAGTTACCGCCAAGGATGCCATTACTTAGAGAAAAGACACGATACTTTGATTTTAAATGTAGAAAAAAGTAATTGTAAAAATTAAGATTTTTTTCCATTTTCTTTGATAAATTTGGAAAAAATACCACATTAGAAACAAAGTACCACAGTGCTGTAGTATGTGTGCTTCACACATTTGTGTTAAAGGGAAAAAAAAATCCCATTTGCATCCTTTGTACTTTATCATGTTATGTGTTTATTTATATAACTTGACCTGTTCTTTCTCTTTGGAATACTAATAACATTTAAAATGGGATAGGCATCAAGGTGGAATTAATTGCTTTTAAAATAGTAGCAGATGACATGTAATAAAAACCCAATGACACAGCCAAAAACAAATAAACAAAGCAAATGTATTTGAAGTCTTCTGTATTTTCTTATAGTGTGGACAGCAAAAACACATGGCATTGGTGTGCACTGCTTGAGAAGAATACAGCACTCTGCGGAAATATTACTCCAGAAGGGTGATAAGCATTAACAGCTCCGTGATATGAATAGAAGCCTGCCTTTACATACAGGAGATTTGTATTACAAACATGAATGCTACACCTCATAGAATTATTTGCTTGTAATGTGAGAGCTTCCCAGCTCCATAGCCGAGTTGTTTGTTTATGTCACCTGCAGCATGAAGAGGTATAACAATAGTGTATTCAGTCAATTCCTGGTAATGTTTAGCCATTTGTAAACAACATAGTTTATGTTTACGACAGAGCTTGGGATTCCATTAGTAAAAATCATAATACTGTAATATGTTGCATTCATATTTTTGAGAAAAGGTAAAAACCTTCATTAAAGATATGCTGTCATAATCTTAAAACAGAAAGGGCATTTTCTGTATGCAAATGCAAAGGAACAGTGCTCTGTGTAAAAGATCTCTGTTTTCGCCTTGTCATATTGCCATCGATAACATTACATTTAAGGCTGAAAAGTGTTTTAGAATAACAGATGCCATTGCTTTATTTAGTATTATTTTCGTTGTTACATTATATTTCTCATAAGTCATAAACAGAAGACCAAAGGTACATGTTATACAAATTTTAACATACTGTTAAATACAGTGTGGAAGCATGGATGTGTTTAGGTGAAATGCCACTGGAGTTTTTAACTAGATTGTTTAATGAAATCTTGGAAAGTGAGAGGATGCCTGAGGAATGGATAAAAAGTGTTTTGGTACCGATTTTTAAGAATAAGGGTGATGTGCAGAGCTGTAGTAACTACAGAGGGTAATTAAATTGATCAGTCACAGCATGAAGTTATAGGAAAGAGTAGTGGAAGCTAGGTTAAGAAGGGAGGTGGTGATTAGTGATCAGCAGTATGGTTTCATGCCAGGAAAGAGCACTACAGATGCGATGTTTGCTCTGAGAGTGTTGATGGAGAAGTACAGAGAAGGTCAGAAGGAGTTGCATTGTGTCTTTGTGGACTTAGAGAAAGCATATGACAGAGTGCCTAGAGAGGAGTTGTGGTATTGTATGAGGAAGTCGGCAGTGTCAGAGAAGTATGTAACAGTGGTACAGGATATGTAAGAGGGTAGTGTGACAGTGGTGAGGTCTGTGGTGGGAGTGACGGATGCGTTTAAGGTGGAGGTGGGATTACATCAAGGATCAGCTTTGAGCCCTTTCTTATTTGTAATGGTTATGGACAAGTTAGATCAGGCAGGAGTCCCCGTGGGCTATGATGTTTGCAGATGATATTGTGATCTGTAGTGAGAGTAGGGACCAGGTGGAGGAGACCCTGGAGAGGTGGAGATATGCTCTAGAGAGAAGAGGAATGAAGGTCAGCAGGACTAAGACAGAATATATGTGTGTGAATGAGAGGGAGGATACAGGATGGTGAGGATGCAGGGAGTAGAGGTGGCTAAGGTGGATGAGTTTAAATACTTGAGATCAGCAGTTCAGAGTAATGGTGAGTGTGGAGGAGAGGTGAAGAAGAGAGTACAGGCAGGATGGAGTGGGTGGAGAAGAGTGTCAGGAGTGATTTGTGACAGACAAGTAGCAGTAAGAGTGAAAGGGAAGGTCTACAAGAGGGTAGTGAGACCAGCTATGTTATATCTTATTGGAGACAGTGGCATTGACAAAAAGGCAGGAGTCAGAGCTTGACGTGGCAGAGTTGAAGATGTTAAGATTTGCACTGGGTGAAATGAGGATGGACAGTATTAGGAATAAGTATATTAGAGGGTCAGCCCAGGTTGGAAGGTTTGGAGACAAAGCCAGAGAGGCAAGATTTCGTTGGTTTGGACATGTGCTGGGGAGGGATGCCGAGTATATTGGGAAAAAGATGCTAAGGATGAAGCTGCCAGGTAACAGGAAAAGAGGAAGGTCTAAGATAAGGTTTATGGATGTGGTGAGAGAGGACATGCAGGTGGTTGGTGTGACAGAGCACGATGCAGAGGATATGAAAAAATGGAAACAGTTGATCCGCTGTGGCGACCCCAAACCGGAGCAGCCGAAAGAAGAAAAAGAAAATTAAATACAGTGCTGTACATTTCATACCATGTTTTGTTTTATTGAAACTTTTTTGTTGTAGACAAAATGACTGACATCTAACTGATGCCAGTCATCTTGTTTGTTTAAAATTATTGCCTCAGACGTACTCAGTTCTGTAATGAAAAATGCAGTGGTTGTTATTCTTTACCTTCATATGTATGTACAGTGCCCAAAGTGATTCCCTAGAGCTGTGTGATTACCTGTGAAGGTGTTACCCAGTGCATTAGAGCTGGCAGACTGCACTGTAAGACAACAGCAGTTGCCGTTTTGCACAGATTTCATGCGGGCACATCAGAAATTGATTTTCTGGGTAGTTATTAATAACTTGTTAATTATTTAATGTGAATTCCAGTGTCAGTAGCTCAGCAGGTAGCAAGCTTATCTTTAATGATGGAAGGTGAGAACACTGTGGGTTCTACTCCTATACCAGGCGCTTGTGTCTGCTTCCATCACTGACACAGGACTGCCGCATAAATGGGATGCCGAACTCCTGATTGTGCTGTCCTTCAGATTAAATGTTAAACTACGGTACTGGCTGTCTGAGTCAGTAGTAGCTCTGGTGGATGTAAAAGACTCCACAGCACTTATTGAAAAGTGTAGGGGTGCCTTATTTACAAACACTTATTTACAAATCTGTACTGCAGTTTTATCTACAGCTTTTAAAACAACAAACTTGTATGTGTAAAAATGTTTAAATACATTTATTCTCCCACCTCTTTTTTCCACAACCAAAAACATATTTTTCAATATATTCTTCACTTATCATTTCTTATGCAGACACAGTTTTCTGCATAAACCGCATAGGTGAAAAATAACTTTATCTATTTCATCTATCTGTTTCTTCTTTTTCATATTATATTCTCTATATAGCATGTTCAGTTTTACTATTTTTGCGTTTTCACTTTGTCATAACTTTTCAGTATATTTATATTTTTTTGCTCTCATTTATGGTATAATAATGTTCCATTGTTTATTTTAAACCATAAAACTGACACAGTCTTACTTTCCTCTGTTTATACTTCATTATCACTTTAACTGGTAACCTACTAATAAAATCATTCACAAAATGTTTTGCCATACCCATATACCTTCCCAGTCTTTATTTTATTGCCCAGATTAACATCATACATTAAATTTTACTGAGGATCTATCCAATTAAAATCCTTTGCAATCTCCTCATACCCCTGTTTGCCCTTTTTTGGTATCTTTTCCAAATTCATTAACATAATGATTTTTGTTATACTCTTCCAGTTTTCCTTCCACCATTAATTTCTTTCTTTGTGTACAAAAACAGAGTCCCATAATTCTCCATATCTTGTTTTAAGAAGTCTCTATAACATACTATCTGATATACACAAATGCTGTCAATTCGGTACATACGTAATGATACCAAATAAACTACTGGATTCCATAGTCAAAGTCTGACTTTTTCTACTTTCATTATATAAAAATACCCCTCTTTATGGGATTGAACCTTGAACCCAATATTACTCCAAATGTAATTTCTAATAATTCCCTTAATTTGTCTATTTCAAACATAAACCCTCCACCCATGTATGCTAACTTTCCCAGTCATACTGAATGTATTAAATAGACTTTTTCATAAAAGTTAACCTAAATGATTTCCATAAACTTACTGTGACACATGATGGGCAGGTGGTTTAGGTCTCAGATCTGCTTCTGTTATAAAAATGTAAAATCTTTTTTTTTTTTTTTACTCATATGTGTTTATTGTTTTTCTTGAAGATTTAACAAATGACTATTGTAAATTATCCAAAAGAAAAATTAAAATGTAAATATTAACAAAAGTAACTACATATTTACAATATGTACATTGGCCTGAGTGTAAATTATACAATAAACCAATCCAAGACAAATTATACATGCTTTTTTTTTAGACAAAAGTTTTTCTTTCATCTTCTTAATACCATGTTTTCAAGAAGAGATCGAGACCATTCTCAGTGTTTCGATAAGATGAGTTACTTTCTTCCATGGATTGATGCTCCATTTCTTAGGGATAATCCTTGACTCTTTTACTTTGACTTCCATCAACGCAGTTTCACTCAAGAGGTTCAAAAATTATTCATAAGTTGGTTCAGAATTGGAATTCCATTTCCTAGAAATGCATTTCTTAGCCACTGCTAGAATTGTCCATAATAAATATAAATCTTTTCTATTCATTTCTGTTTTTTCGTTAGCATTCAAAAAGATTAGAGATTTAGTTAATACAAAGGTGTCTGAAAATAAAGCTTGCAAAAAATTACTAATGTCTTCCCAATATTTTTTAAGTTTGATGCAATCATGGAATATATGTATCCAATCAGCTTTACAGTTTTGTAAACATCTCCAGCAAAATATACTATTAGAAGAAGCAAATGTACTAAGTCTATTTGGTGTGTAGAATGATCTGTGCAGAAATTTCCAAGTATATGTTCTCCAGAATTGAGTATTAGATGTTAATTTAACAGAGTACAATAGACTGATTTTGTTTTCTAAAGTTAGATTAATTAAGTGCCCTTTAGTAATAAAATTCCAAAAATTTTGCTTAAGTTTAACTTTATAAATTATTAATAATTTGTATAGATTTGAAATTGAATTTTTCCAATTAAGGTTATCATATATGGTTTCATGTAAAAATGTTATAAAGTCTGGCTTGACTTTAAAAGGAGAACTACTAATTGTTCTGCACAAATCAGATGTATACAGTATTATAGTTTGAAATAATAACCAATCAGATGAAGATAAATAATAAGTATTGGCTATTTTCTGGCTATCAAGTGGAGTTAAATCTTTAATGCAGTGTTGCCAACAAATACAATTTTTAGTTTCCCATGAAATGAATGTAGGATTTGTTAAGTTATATTGAATACGTATACAAAGAATACGCCAAGGTGGTGCTACTGCGGTAGCATTGTCGCCTCACAGTAAGACACTGTCCGGTTTGATTCTCAGATTCAGAGTGAACTGGCTCCTCACCTCTGTGGCCTGTTCAATCACAACCTCACTTCAGACTTTGTCTCTACCGAATGGTGCACTGCTACAGTCATCCCTCTCCACAAAGGAGTAGTGACTACAGACCCTGGGAACTATCACCCCATTAGCCTGATGAGTCTCATATGCAAAGCTATGGAACACATCGTCATGGACCTAGTAAACAAGGATATATGAAATCTCCAATCTCTGGATCCCACACAGTTTGGTTTTGTGAAGGGTAGATCATGCCTGCTCAACTTGGTCAATTTCTTTGAGTCAGTCACCAGAGCTATGGATGAAGGAAAGGTGGCTCATACTGCCTACCTTGATCTGGCCAAGGCCTTTGATACTATTCCCAGCTCAGGAATCATAGAAAATTCACTAAGCTAGGCATCAACCCCTATATCACTAGGTGGATTGCAAACTGGCTCATGGGTAGAAACCACGGTGTAAAAATAGCTGACTTCCAGTCAGACTGCCAACCAGTCAGGAGTGGAGTCCCACAGGGTTCGGTCTTTGGTCTTCTCCTGTTTGATATCTACTTCTCTGAATCCTGGCCAACACAAAGGGACTCTGGCTGATAAAGTTTGCAGACGATTGCAAGTTGGAGCTATTATTAACTCCCCAAGTGATGTTGACATCCTACAGAAAGGCCTCACTGAGACCAGCGACTGGTGTCAGAACCATGGCCTTAAGCTCAATGCCAAAAAATGTGTCATAATCCCCTTTGGGAAAAACCCGGTTCTCATGAATTACCACATCGATGGTAGTTCGCTGAACACAGAAGGCGTTATAAGAGACCTGCGAACACAGGTTGACAGCAACCTCTCTTTTGATCACCACATTGCTATTGTGGTTAGAAGGTCCTTATATATGGCACATCTCATTACTAAGGATTTTGGATCCAGGAAGAAAGAGGTCATTGTCTCCCTCTACTCTTCCCTCGTTAGGCCAATCATTGAGTACAATGCCCCATTTGGCATGTACCTCACTAAACATCTGCAACAACTGGAGAGGCCGCAAATGTACCTCACAAAGAGGATCCTAGGCCTTAAACATTTGTCCTATATGGACAGACTTAAAAAACTCCATCTATTCTCTGTCTCATATCGCCTACTTAGAGGCGATCACTGCCTGACTTACAAAGCCATGTCTGACCCAGGTCTATTAGAAATGCTACATCTAAAAAAATCCCAATCCCTTGCACCACACGCTCAAGAGACCTCAACCTCATTACCACAATCAACAAAACATGCTGGAGGGACAGGTACATAATGCAGAGACTGCCCATGCTATGGAATAGACTTCCCATACATGTCAAGCAGAGCACCTCACTGGCCCTCTTCAAGAGAAATCTTGATGAGTGGATGGGAAATAGAAATTCACTCCAGGGATCATTCTAGTGGCTTTACTCAACAGAGGCACTGGGAACTAAGGTCGGGTGGCACGATGCCAGGGTAATCCTATGGGCTAGGCTTGTAAAGGCTCCAGGGCCATTTGCCTAGTACACACCTATGAACCTATGTATAGCACAGTATCTGAAAGAATGTTCAGGACAGTGTACTGTAACATACACATGTTACCTCCCACTCAACACACAAGCACATGCACACATACTGTTTAGCCTCTCATGCAGCTGTCAGCTATGAGTTATAGTAACCTTGTTTCCTTCAGTCCCCATCTTAGGTGTAGATTCCCTGCTGCACCCAGGTGTGAAGGTATTCAGGAATATAAGCCCCCCCCAGATATCCACTCCCTATCAGACTAGTCTGCACATACATTGACAGGTATAATGTAGTTCTGTCTGTTTCCATGTGTCTGCTTTAGAATCTACTTGTGCATAAATGACTTTACTATAAGCATGTTGTATATACTGAGCATCATTTAAAAACATTTAATCTGAAATAACATGTTTCCTGTCATTACTGTGTAAGAGGAAAAAAAGATAAAGCTGTCAGTTACAGATTATATTTAATCACTGAGGCTGGAATAACTGCTTTTTCTCTGGCTTTATCTCTGCATTTTTTCTTTCAATATTTTCTGTGGCACAGCTGTTGACCAGCATTAAGACTGTGATGTAACCCCCCCACCCCCCAATGTACTTGAGATATAGTTGCATTTGTTCAAGAGATGACACCTTAGCAGCGATCTCCTACCCCAGCTACTGAGGAGAGTTGTGATTGCTGGTGGATAGATTACTGGACAGAAAACATGGTGAATGACAAATTAATAGGCTGTTTTTTTTTATTCCATGGTAGCTAGCATCACTAATCACAGAGGTTTTAACACACAAACAGGAAGCTGCCAAGCCATTAATATGGTAACATTTGTCCTGTTATCTTTCAGAGACATAGTTTGTTTTGTTTTCCTTCCCTTTTTGTAGTACTCATACGTTTTCCATTCCACTTCATGGCAAAACATACTGATTAGGGCACTGATAATATGTTCATTTTTTTCCATCATTGCTAGTGGTGTCAGACAGAAGGAATGTTTTTTTTTTTTTTTTTTTTAATTTTCTGTGGATTGTGTGCCTGAAAAGTTGGCAAGATAAAGTTTGTTGAGTGCCTTCCTCAGAAGTGAACACATTCAGTAAAACAATAAAAAGACACACGCACACACACATACACACACACACACACACACACACACACACACACACACACACACACACACACACAAGAAAAGGTGACTCCAGAATTTGGAATTAATGTGTTATAAAATGATGAACTGGAATCTTAAGGACAGAATGCCCATATAACATTTCAGAAGTGTGCTGTAGTAATTTAAAATTAATAGACAACATGATGTTCCATTCTCTGGCTCAGTGTCTTTGTAGTCTTGTATGTTAACACCGCTTCTAATACCTGAAATAAGTATGCAAAGGTCTAAGTCCACTTTAATGAGCCATCCTTCAGGAAGAAGGTGTGCAATTTACCGACTATGTCATTTAACCTTTAGACTCAAATGAGGCATAAATATCAAATGTGTGGTATTAAGTTGTTGCAAGTGAAAAAGCAGTAAAATCTAGAATATGTGGAGTTTGTTTACTGCAATGACACTAGGCTAAATATGTGAAAAAGTCACATGAACTAATGTGGTGTGCTTTCAGCCTCACTCTGGCTAAAAGCAGACCATACAGAAAATAAGATGCAAACGACTTACTGAAATTAAAAAAAAAAAATCACATGTGCTTAATGACTTCCTTCCCAGTACATGGAACAAGAAGAAAGTGCTTTGCAATTTTGGAGTACAACACTGTGCTCTTTTGAGACCTATTACAGTTCTAGTCATGATTTTTAATGAAGCTGTTTCTTGTATAAAACATGCTCCTTGAGCTAGAAAAAGACAAAAACTTGTTGCTTCCCATCAAGATATTTAATAATAAAAAATTGTACACCATTACAATGTTAGCACCTATGGAAAACTGGTATATAATTAGTATTCAGAGTTTGGGGTAAACTAATTTCTGTACAGAGTTCAGAAAGATAATCCATTTTAGGTAACCCTCCCCTTGACAACCTTTCAGTAGCTGTAATTTTCATTGAGAGCTATATATTTCAATCCAATGATCGCCTTTGCTTCACTAAGGAATCCATTTGTGTTTCAGATTCTCCTAACGTCTTTCCATTTCTTACCTGTTTTTAGTCGTGTGACTTTTTTCTTTATGTGATGCAGCTATTTATTGTAATCTCATCCCTTGTAAAGAAGTATTTGTGCTTTTTTTTCTAAATTCAAGATGTTTGTATTTATACTAATCCACTTTTATATGTGTAAACTTCACAGTTGTTGGAATGCTAATTGTTTGCCTAAGAGAGAGCACTCCTTCATGATAACATGAATATTTACCACATTCCAATTATATTTTTTACAGAGATGGAATTAAATGACTGCAGCTGTACATTTTCTGATACAGGTCATCCATTTACGCCAGATTAATATGAAGAAAAGTGAAAGCTTTGAAAGCTGTATCTTCTCATGATATAAACTGATTTCTATCACTTTATTCCCACGTTTTCTGTCATTTCCTGGAAAATCAATAATGTTTCTGCATCTTGCCTTCATCACTATAAGTCACTTTCTGGGTCACTTTATAATCCAGCTGTGAAGAATCACCTGACACGGTACTTACCTTCCTCTTGGGAAATCGGTCTGCAGCAGGTCTTAGTAGCCTCCCCACTTTTTCTTTTTCTTTCCTGTCTTCAGCATATGTGACTGTGACAGCCTACACCACTCTGTAGCCTTGCTAACGACTCACACTGGAGAAGGTGAAATCCTGAAAAGCATCTTCAGAAAATGGGAATTTTTTCTTAATCTTAATGTATTCTTCCTCTGCAGGGCCTTATGAACTGGTTTGCTATGGTGTTTTTTCCATGAAGTTGTGTTCCCACTTTGCTAATAACCAACCCACCTCACTCCTCCTCTGCTTTTATGAGGAATGAGATAAGCAGGTTCATCTGTCTGCTCAGTGTCTTGCGAAAGGATAAGCCCCCAGCATTCAGCATTTCCTTATCACATGCAGCTCTCTTCCATCACTTGCTGCTGTCACATCATCAGGTGAGGCCTGCCTGTCTATTCCAGTTACACTCCTCACCCCCACCCTCTGTCTAGGCTTGAACTAGCCATTTTTAAATAATAGTTTGCCTTGATATTTTCATTTCTAGATAATAGTTTGTCTTGTTATGAGTACTATCTAGACTCCAATTTGTCTTGTTATGAGTACTTTCTAGACTCTACAGTGTAGGAGATGACATCCCTTCTTGCTGCTGTCAACTGTTACCACACTTGCTTACATCTTGCAACTGCAAAGCAATTCAATAAACCAGACCACAAACACCTGAGCAAAATGGCTACAGCCAATTAATCCAGTCAATCCAGTTTAGTAATGGAGATTTGTAATAGAAAGGACTAAAAAGATATCCATACTCATTACATATCCTGATTGGCATGCTGATATTCAGTCCTTTGATATCCCTTTTCAGCATATTACCATATTTCCCCTCATTTCTACCAAACTTTCAGTTTTTTGAAGCCTGCCTTTCATTAGTTTGATTGACATCCTGAGATGCATTATACTGTATAATAGGAAGATCAGAAGACATGACATAATCCAACCCTGTAGCAGTCAGTTTGGGGTACGATAAACTAATATGACTTATATCCACACCCAGCAAACTGATTAAGCATCTAAAAGAAATTTCTTAAAAAGATGTTGAATAATTATAATTTGCAACATATCTCTTGTTAACAGTAAGCTTTCTTTTGTTTTTACCATATTCCCTAAACAAATGCAGGAATGTTGAAACTCGTAATACTGAGTGCCAAAAACTAAACAAAAAAAAATACAGAAAACCCAGAGAAAAGCAAATCTCTAAAATTGCTCTTCTCCTTAAAACTTCTTTTTGAAAGGGGGCAAGCCCCTGTGTGAGGCAAGCAGCTCACCACCCCAAATTTATATATACCAACTCTGAGATCACCATTCCTTGCAGAAAAGGGAATATTCCATGAAATGGCATCTCAAACTTAGTATATGTAAGTCTGATCATTCAACCATTCAATCTCTGTAGTTTCAGACTTGTAGTAGTGGGTTCTGACATTTCAAATGGTTAGCTGTCTGGAACAATATAATTTATTAATGACTGTAGAGGTGTGTGACTACTTGCAGTAGATACTCTATACATATTTATCTGGGTCTGAATTATTTGATAAAAAATATGTAGCAAGTGTGTGTGTGCAATTATACATCAATTATACAAACAACTTACTCAACATTTCTTCTGTCAGTGACTAAAAATAGAGTGCCTTTGCTGGATGGCAAACAACCCCCACATGCCCAGATACCCATGCAAAACTATGCATTTTGAATTCAAGATCACATGACAGTGAAGAAAAGCAGAAACTACTAAATACATACTGTTCCATAATCTCAACTAAATACAATGAAATTATTCAATTACTATGCTGACGACCAAAACCCAGTAATTGTTTTGGGATCATCCAGAATGATAATAGAATGGAGATGGTATTTCCACACACGTATACACGTGTGTGTGAGTGTGTGTGTATATGTGAGTGTGTATATACATAAATGTAGGTTTACAATCAAAATGACGAGTGTAGATTTGGCGAACACGGAATGTCAAATAACAGTTGGCTGACTTCCGTGTTGCCAACCTACATGTGTTTGAGTCCCAGGTTCAGTGAATGCACTGTGCATACGCACATATGTCGTCAGCCTTAGGACTAGAGATCGCAGTACAGTGCAGATCCGGAAATTTACCCTTTTCCCCAATGTAGTGCGATCTCGGAGTTGGAATGTATAATTTGCAGGGGGTGTGGGGGCAATGGGGTATAACGGGCACTTCTGTGTTGTGCAATACGTATGTACTGCTGAAAACTACAACATCCATTGCTGTTCTGAAAGGTGCAGGGGAAGGCATATGTCAAATAATGCCGAATTCAAATAATCTGCATTAACTTTTACATACTGCCTTTCTTCCTCTGCATTTTTCAGTGTTGTGATTCATGAGAATGAACGGAATTCATTCTGTCATTCGCGATTTTGATAGTAAACTATATATATATAAGCATATATATATATATATATATATATATATATAAAATATATACACTGTATACAATATATAATGTATATGTGTGTGTGTGTGTGTGTGTGTGTGTGTGTTTTGCACACATAAATATGTATATATATTTATATATATAATATATATATATATATATAATATATATATATATATATATATATATATATGTATGTATATATATTCTACTAAATTAGCTTGACACCCAAATGTGGACCTTTATAATGCTACCAACAAAACGTCAACAGTGCAAAAGTCAACACGTTGCAAACACATTCTTTGAGCAATAAACTTGGTACAAGCAAGACTAAAACAAAAAACATAATTTTTTTGCTGGTGAGCAAGCCCTCTTGATAAATTATTATTCTAACTCTGAGATCCTCAAGGTATTATGTGATCTCACATACCTGTTGACCATCTGTTTTTTCAACCAAGTTGTGTCTGCAAAGCAGATGTCAGCTTTAAACAAATTCGATCAAACATGGTTCTTACACACATATTTTTATAGCTATAAATATATATAAAGGTATACATGTATGTATATATATGTACATATGTATATGTGTCTGTATACACACATATATATATATATATATATGGATCCCCTTCAGAAGCTTGAAGTTTCAAAACTTCGAACTTAAACAGCCGAGACCATAAGACTGAAGTTTTGAAACTTTGAACGTTTTGAATGGAGATCGCTGTGCAGCACGGAATGGGATATTTTCCATTTTCCTGACTGTAATGCGATGTTGGAGTTGGTATGTTTATTTATCATGGGATGTGGGGGGTGCAGGGTGACATGCCCCCCCCCCCTGCAAAAACATAACACATTTTTTTTTTGTTTTTATTTTTTTATTTTTATTTCATTTTTGAAGTTTGGGAACTTCAGTCCTCTGGTGTCTGCCATTTGAAGTTGGACATTTTGAAAGTTCGAGCTTTAGAAGTAGATATATGTATAGAGAAAGAGAGAGAACTATAGATATGTATATAAATATATATATATATATATATATATATATATATATATATATATATATTTATACATACGCACACATGTATATATATATATATATATATATATATATATATATATATACAGAGATTTATTTATTTATTATTTATTTATTTATAGTGTGTTAACCGGGAAAGTCCATTGGGCCAGAATGAGCCCCTTTTCACTGGAGGCCTAGGGAGAAAAGCTCCATTTACAATATTACAATAGTGAAAAAAATAATACAAACTAACAAAAAATATTACATTATTTCAAAGTAACATAAACAGATTGACAAAGAAATAATAACAACAAAGCATTTTGTGGTATATGCCATAACAAAGCATTCAGAGAATACATGGAATAAATTAGCAATCTGTAGGTCAAGGCATACAAATGTAAGAGAAATTATAAGAAGGTGTTAAGAAAAACATAGCAAGTGTTAGGTTGAATTTGTGAAAGAAAGTTTAATAGAAAGTAGGAGTCAAATAGATAAAAGTTAGGAAGAGTGAGGGCAGGAGCATTCCCAGTTAGAAGAGAGGTAGAAATGAAGCAAAGTCTTAAAACTTGAGTAGTTCTGGGTACATGTATGCATGTCAGACTTTGATCTGTAAAAAGTGTGTATGCATGCATGCATGTCTTAAAATACACACACATACACACACATATATACACACAGATACATATAAAGCTAGGTAGGTATATGTATTATATAGTAATGCAATAAAAGTTTAAAGATTATCAGAAATGTTCAGTTCTTATTTCCTGATGAAACAAAGGCAGTGGTGCACACTTTTTCTTCCATAACCAAAATTAACCAAAATATCTTTCAGAAGAAAAGGAAAAACATAAAGAGCACTTTTTGTTTGTTCTAGACATCCCAGAGCTCCCAGAAACAAATAACACTTTATTTGAAAACCGTATAGTTCTTATCTTTCTGTACTGGCATCAAGTATTAGAGTTTATAGCATAGAAGTGTTCCCTTATAAAGTCCTTCTCTCTGGTTCTCTTCAAAGGAAGATGCTCAGGTTTTTCTCAATATGATGAGTATAAGTGATGTTGTAAGCATAATACCATTACATTACAGAACTTAAACTTATTGTGTATTAATGCAGTTTTTTGCAGTTGCCTTTGTGATGTATTGTGCATGTATGTGGCATTACATGTAGTGCCACTTTGTCAGTACATTTATTAACTGCTGTTCTTACCACTTAGCCATGAAGGATGAGTATTTTGTTTAGTAGGCAAGCCTCTTCTAGTTTGCATTTTTTTCTTTAATCCATTTTAATCGACTATATAATATAGTGTGGATTTGTAAGTGTGAGATTATCACTCTGTTAACTTATTGTATATTTTAAGATATTTACCCATGCTGAGTGTTTTTGTGGATACTGTGAAATTGTGTGACCTTTGGTAAAGTGAACTTTAACATACTCGTATATTTTTTTAATTAAAATAGTGTTTAAGTAAGTCTTTATTTTGTAATGTCATGTGTAGTTGGGTTGCCTGGGAGTTACAGTGTTAGCAGAAGGGAAGATGGAGGGCCTTAGTTTCCTTTTTGGTAGCCATTCATCTATGTTTCAATATGCCAAACTTAGTTTTGTGTGTAAGAGAAAATTTATCTCAGTTATGCTGTTGTACCTTAAACATTCATTGATGTGTGTGTGTGTGTGTGTGTGTGTGTGTGTGTGTGTGTGTGTGTGTGTGTATATATATATATATATATATATATATATATATATATATATATATATTTATACTGTATTTCTTTGTAAATATGACCTAACCAGAGAATAAGGCCTAGCATGGTTTTCCAGGGTGGTCATGATATAAGCCCACCCTAACCTAAAACTACACACGATGGACGTGTTGATTTATAAAATAATATTATTTTTGTCCGTTGACTGAGGTTATCATACTCTCCTCACCATTTTCAGAACATTCGGACTCCCAACTTCTTCTTTTTGCAGAAAGTCGTAAGATTCTTTCCCTGTGAGTCCTCCACTATTCTTACTGTAACCCTGATCATCACTCACACTTGACGGTTGAGATCCCTGGCCCATAAACACTGGCAGGTGTACTTTGAGCGGTCAAAGTACAGACAACGCGTATAAAGTGCATGCAGTTGATAACGAATGGCTGTGGTTGTGTCTTCTTAACCATCGCCATTTTATGTTACCACTCCGGTCTCATAAGTTTTCAATTAACCCCCCTCCCCCCAGACATGATGAGTGCAAAAAAAAAAAAGAGCTATTCCGTCGAGTACAAGAAAGGAATCGTGGAGGACTCCCGGGGAATGAATCTAATGGCTTTCTTTAATGAGAAGAAGTTAGATCTCCAAAAATGGTGTGCAGTGTACGATAACCTCAGCCAACAGGCTGACGAGGGAAATGCTAAGAAGTGTAAGTGTGGATCAGGTCTGCAACCATTATTTCCTGAGCTGGAGAACATCTTCTTTGAATGGATTGCTAACAAGAGAGCAAAGGCTTTGGTTATGCGCAGGGCTGATATTCAAGCATTTGCCCTTGCAATTGCACCACAATTAGAAATATCCCCAGAAGAATTCAAAGCATCACAACATTGGCTGGATGGCTTCCTTTAGTGATATGAACTGTCTGTAAGAAGATCAACAACACTGTTCAAGCTGGAAGATACTGAAGTTATTAAACATGCACTTGCATTCAAATCCTTTGTTGATGGCATCGACCTTTCTAAATACCAACTCTCCAACATGATTGCTATGGATGAAACTGCAGTGTTTATGGGCCAAGGATCTCAAACAAAAATTGATCAGAGGGGTGCCTCATCAATCTACATTCCCTCCACTGGTTGCTAGAGTGCACGTGTTACCTGCATTTTGGCAATTCATCCAGAAGGAAAGAAAACCCCACCTCTAATCATTAGTAAGGGCAAGAAAGATAAGATTGAACATTTTTCAGGGATTTACATTCTTGAAACCGAAAAAGCCTGGTGCACACAAGCAGTTATAATGAAGTGGGTCGATGTAATGCAGCCACTTGTTTTGCGAGGTGGCGAAAGAGGTCTGCTAGTCTGGGATTCAGCCAGCACTTGCCGCGCCAAAGACATGAAGAACTTCCTTGCACAGAGAAGAATAGATCAAATAATGATTCTCGCAGGAGTGACTGCCTATTTACAGACTCTTGATACTGCAAGCCATTTAAGGACCATTTGTGCATGGAGCTCAATGACTACATTGAAAATAGAGTGGAGAGAAATCAGCATGGAAACTTTGTGAAGCCTAGCCTGCAAGAGGTCGTGACTTGGGTGAAAAATTCATGGGATAAAATCATTGACAGCTGTGTTGCCAATGCACTACAAGCAGGCTACTTGGACAAGCCATGGTCATTTAAGGAGAGCTCTATTGTTAGGCATGACAGATTGGGGCTAATGGTTCGACAGGAAATGGAGTCACAAGAAATTCAGGCTGGAATTCGGGGGTTGGAGACTTATGACAATGTTCCAGAAGAAGATGACATGACTGAATTTGAATAACTTTTATAACTTTTCCATTATCGGGGCAACAGAATGGATTGCTTCTGCTTTCAGTTTTATTCCCCTCCTCCAATACACATGTATTGAGATTTTTCTGCACTTTCAGTTAAACATGAAATATTGCACTGTGAAAGTCAAGGTGTAGATATTCTGAAGTTGAAATGTTTGTTGCACTGTTTATGTAGAATTCTCACACAACTGTTAGCGCGTTACTTAGAACTATTGCCCAATAACAGAAAAGTACCAAATAAATGTCAATTTGTGTACATGAATAAATGTTGATTTTTGTACATGAATAAATGAATAAATGTTGATTTTTGTACAGGGGGGTAAATAAGGCATCCCCTGATAATAAGCCCTAATGTGTATTTCTGTGGGGGAAAAAGTATAATAACTGGTCTTATTTTTGGGGAAATACGGTGTGTGTGTGTGTGTGTGTGTGTGTGTGTGTGTGTGTGTGTGTGTGTGTGTGTGTGTGTGTGTGTGTGTGTGTGTGTGTGTGTGTGTGTGTGTGTGTATATATATATATATATATATATATATATATATATATATATATATATAGTATTCCCACTGTATAAATGATTGTATCATTCCATTTTATGAACCTAAAAAATCCTTTGGTATTTTGCTCCTAGCCAGGCCTTTGAATTCCACATTAATTCATTTAGCCAGTCCTGGCAAATGTATGCATTTTGACAGCTTTTTTTTTCCTTTTATTGTACAGTTTGCCTTTTAACCACTTAATTCACTGTTTGCTTTGTTTTCTCCTAGCTTATTTCAGACCTGGTGTGGTAGTCATCTTTAAGCAGTAGTGGTCTGTATAGGGAGAGTACATTAATTGCTGCTATTTCTGGGCAGCTTAGCACTATCTGGTCCAATTTACAGCTGTTTTTTAATTAGTCTTTACGTTTTACTGTCTGCTTTATATGGATATCAGCTGAATATTCCTGTTGTCGTTTAACAAAAGTTTCAGGAAGTTATGTTGGCTTGCTTCTTTTTGAGACATTACAAAAGCTGCTTTGAATGTTTGATGCTCCATAAATAACCCTGGGAGGTTATCTTTGCATTTTGTCTGCATTTGTTTGCACTGCATTTAAATTAATTTAGCTAATCCTAATGAATTTCCATGGTTTTGTTTTTAACTTTTTCACAGTTAGTTCACGGCTTGCATTGTCTACTCCCAGTTTAGTTCAAGCCTGGTGTGGGAGGCACGTTGGAGAAGTAGTGGTCTGTGTAGTGACACTATATTGAGTATTGCTACTTCTGGGTATCCTGACACCAATTGCCCAAATTTACAGCTGTTTTGTTCATTATACTTTACTTTTTACCATCTGCTTTATACCAACAATGTGGTTCTAACTGGATAGGGGCGCAAGTGCACAGATCTTTCCCCAAGTCAGTGTGAAAAAATCCTTCCTTCCTCTCTTGGGTGACTGATGCCAGCCAGCTCTGGGGTTGAATAGTTTGCATTGATCTGTGCAGAGCTGCGTGGACTAGCACAGGATTGCTACCTGATGTGCAAATCTACATTTTTCTATTTCCTACAGACCCAGTTGGACTGCATAATTTCCATTCCTCTTTCCTTCCCACACAGTCTTCCCAACAAGTTAATAAACATAAATAATAGCAATGGCAAACATTGAGGGTTAGTAATCTACCTTCCCTTCTGTTTTCTTCCTTTGCTAGCCTTCTACCACTTGCTATCCGAAGGCAGTGTAATAATTGTCACATGCTCAATAAAATGAACTGCTGCTCAATCAAATTGATGCTATCGGTGAGAGGTGTAAACACATAGCTAATTTGGAGGAAGCCCTCTTGAAATCTCTTGCATCCATTGAACTATATACTGTTTCACCCCCACTCATACAACTGCAACATCCTCATACTATTATCACAAAAACAGCCATGCACTGATGCTTTTAAGAAATTGCTACCTAAGCCTACCAGAATATGTAATAGTAGGCATCAATGAAATCCCACAATGCATCTAGTATATGCACCCCTTCATCAGCACATCACAAACAACAAAACATCCCTGAGCTTAAAAGGAATAAATCATCTTCAAGAAACATGTTATTAATTGGTGACCTCATAGTTAGGCATCATTATTCTATACTCACCAGGCTGAAAAAGGATAGGATTGCAGCTTCTCAGGAGCCAGGATACCTGATATGCTGATATTTCAAGAGTCATTAAAACCCTCTGCTCCAGTTAAGTATAACACTGCCATGATCATAGTCCTTGCTGGAATGAATGATCTGGGTCGAAAATCCATTAAGGACGTGTAGCAGGACTTGCTGGAACTTTCTGTGCATGCTTCCATCAAGGATAAGACTCTGGTCTTGAGTGATATGTTGTCTAGATTCAAAGAAAAGTTAACTGGTTTCAGCAATTTGTGAAGCAGATTATCTCATTTCATGGGGTTCATTACATGTCGCCCTGGGACAAGATGATTGACAATCCGAATTGCTTTGCCAAGGATGGTCTGCACCTCCTGTTCAAGTGCTTATGCATACTGGCCAAAGCCGTTGCTATCCCATTGTGCCTTTTTACCCCAGAGTTCATCAAATGAACATCCAATCCTAAAGTACAAATTAAATCATAAATTAGAAAACATCAAAGTGGCCCTTTTCAGTGACATGAGTTTTAATAAGAAGCTGTCCAATTTGGAGGCACTTTTCCATCTGGAACAAGTCAGTGTTTGTGTAGTGACTGAGACATAGTTCAAATGTAATGAGAGCACCCCTTCTGTGCCTGGACTCTGTGCTTGTCATGCCTTCAAGGTCATTGGTAATGGCAGTGGTGTTGCCGTTTTCATGAGAGAATTCATTCCTTCCAAAGGGATATCCACTGACTCTGCCACTGAGCTAACTGAACTCCAGCTAGGTAAATTGGACCTTCAACTTATACCTTGTGACCTTTCCCACTGCATGGTCCTATAAGATCATGATAAGTTCCTGGCATTCTTAGAAAACATCCCTTTTAGAGATGGATGTCTAATCTCCGTGACCTCCACTGTCTCTCCATAGACAGGAGTACTTATACTTCTAATGTTAGGTTTCAAAATGTTTCTTAGAGGGGGTGAATGAGAATTTTCCTGGCTAAAATTATCCATAACTCCACTTGAGGAGGAAATATCCTGGACCTTGTTCTTACAAAGTTAGCTACTCCCTACCCTTGGTTGGTCTGCCATTTGTTAAGTCAGATCACCAACTGGTTACCTCCACCTTCAGAATGTCCTGTCCCTAGGTTAACATTGCCATCATCTTTAGAGACTTCTAAAAACCTTTTACAATTGTATGACAAAATCACAAAATTCTACTATGCTTCCCAAAAATGGAACTGGGGCATGCACCACCTAAACCAGGGATCTTTATGTTTATTTAGATAAATGCATTGATAGGGCTGTCTTCACCATGACCAATTGTAGAGGTAAATTCGGTAACAAACCTTCCAGGTGGTCAGTAAATATGAATAAACTCTACAACACATAGAGGACACTGCTTAGACTAGCTTGTAAGTCTCAAACCCCTCATCAAAATGAGAATATAAAAAACCTTACCAAGAAACAGAAGGCAATACTGGGCTGGTGGCATAGAGGGATAAAGCCCTGACTGTAGCCCAGGCAACTTTGGTTTCACTAGTAGCTTAGGTGGTTGACGGAGCAGCAGGGAGGGATGGGCATGCCTGTCCTGGGTGGGAGGGCACTCAGTGAAGACACTCCTTTAGGGGAGGTGTGGTCCAAAGGGAGTTCGCCTCAGATGTTGTCGACTAGCATGGGGAAGTGGACAAAGGGAGTGGGTAAGGCACATAAAAAGACCCTCCCGGTGGAAGCACAGATGGCTGAGCCCCCCAGGATACCCTTAGGAACCACAGCTGGCCCCAGCAATACCAGAGTAAATCTGGGAGGTAGGAAGATTTGTGTTAGACCTGGCATGAATGTGGGGTACGTGGGAGTCAGGCTGGTAAGATGAGGTCCAAGTGAACAAAAAAGAAAAGAAACTGAAAGCAACTATTAAGACCAGCAAAGCTTTCCATGAATGTATCAACGTACTGAGACTAAGGATAATTATAATTCCTTCTTCAGCTATGCTAGAAAGCTAATGAATAATTCACATCCCTGCTCAGAACTTGTCTATAATGACACCAACTATTCTCATCTTAATGACATTGCCAACATATTGGTTAACAGGTTTGCTGCAAATTTCTGCCCTCAAATCTATTAACCCCACCCCAAACATACCTGCGTCACTTCTCCCCACTATCTCCAAGGGCAGGTCTTGCATCTTCAATCTTGTGAGCATCTTTGAAAAGATCATTCTAGTCAGGGACAATGGTCACACTGTTCATGTCTACCTGGATATCACAAAAGCATACCACTCAATGGGCCTGTAAACAAACTAATATTCTTACACATAGATCTGTATCTGATAAGATGGACTACAAAATGGCTCCGAGACAGAGCGCAAGTTGTCTGGATCAATGATGCCTCCTCATTTAAGAAAAAGGTGACCAGAGACATTCCCCAGGGGTGTATATTGGCCCCTTCTTTTTTGGCATTTATTTCCTCAAACCTCAGGACTGACAGGATGTTTGGCTAAGTTTGTCAGTAATTGCAAGCTGAATGTGACTGTTAAATCATCAAATGATACAAATTCTCTTTAAATAAAGCTATCAACACCTGGTACACTGAGAAAGGGCTCAAGCTAAAGATTAAGAAATGCAGTATCATCTCCTTCAGTAAATAAAAAATTGCTACCATCTACTGCATCAGTGCTACCCCACTCTCTAATGAGTCTGTCATTAGAGACCAGGGGACTTTGGTAGATGACTCCCCCTCCTTTGATTATGACGTAATGACCATAGTCAGGACATCCTTTGGTTATCACAACTAATTATCTTGGGCAATTCTTCTAAAACCAAGGAAGTTATTGCTTCCCTGTACACTGCCCTGGTGTATAAAGTATAATGCACCTTTTGGTATGCATTTCACAAAATATGTCAAAAAAATGAAAAAAACTGTAGAAATTCCTAATAAAAAGAATCTTGGTCCCCACAAATGTTAGCGATCAGGAAAAGTTGGAATTCCTCTGTCTGTATGTACTGTCATATAGCCTGTTGAAGGGAGACATGGGCCTTATTTTCAGCACCGTCAGAGATCCCATTATCTTTAACTAAAATCTACTTCTCTTTGTGTGAAATAATGCAACCAATACTAGACCAAGAGATGTTACTCTATGACTGGGAATAAATAAAACTAAATTGAGATATAGGTTTATCACCCAGCACATCCCCTCATTCTGAAATTGACTCCCCTTTCATTAAGCAGTGCAATTCCCTGTTGGTCTTCAAACATAGCTGAGACAATTGGATGGTTACCCTAAAATGTAGTCCTGGACTTACTGGTCTTGTTCTCTTTGAAAAGGTTTGGAAAACCTGGTGTGGTTATTGGCACGGTACATGTGGCATATGGTCTAATAGCCATGTATTTGTTATTTATTTATTTTTTTTATGATCTGCTTTTTTTCTCTTTTACTTCCATCAAACTATAGTTTTGTCGTTCCCCAGGTATAGCAGTGTAAATCTCCCCAGTCTATCTTTATTTGTTTTTCTTTTTTGTCATGTATAGCTTTCAGGTTTATAGTTCAGATTCCTATTTAAACAAAAAAGCTCAAAGTTTAAGATACTGACAAAAGGCAATTCACTTCTAGGGATTATATGCTCTTTTAAAACTCTGGATGTAGTCATAAGTCAGTATCTAAATTTTGACTCAGAATAAATCAGTCACTCCCAAAATCAATCACTCAATCTGCTTCAGAAAAATGCAAAAAAAATAAATAAATAATTGTGCTAGAATTAAAATGGCTTGCTCGCTATCTTATAAGTTGCATCTGACTCTTAGAATGATCCAGAGGCCAGCCACTGCTACCTGCAGAACCTTCAAGGTAAAGGGGAAAGAGATATACGTTGCTAAGTCTTTCTTCTGTGTCTGTCATGTCACACATGCATGCCCTCACACCTATGGGCATTTTGGATATTGCCAATTAAAATGACTAGTACATACTTAATCCTCAAGTTTTGAATCACTCCTGCGTATTTGCAAATATATTAACTGCACACAGTTGTCATCCGTTGAGCAATGCCGTAACACAGCAGTGAAATTTAAAACACATCACAACTTGTTGGTAGAGCTCCTGCATTGGCTGGCATTTAATTAACTCATTGACTTGTTGCAGTTGAGAATGGCATGGTCAGCAATACTTGCTTACAAGAAATGCCTTAACAACTCATAAAATGGTATTCCACTCTCCTTAGAAGTGTCTGTCTTTTTTAAATTTTTACTGATTTTCCATTTGAAGGTGATCACTGATTAATGATCACAGACCATGAAATGCTGATAAATTAAAATGGATACACGCAGCACCTGTCAAGCATCAAAATACGAATTACATAAATATTACTTTGAACGAATATTGATATCAGAATATCTGTAACACTATGTAAGCTGTTGACACTATTTACAAACATGTCCAAGTCATTGTGACTACAGTAAAAAAAGCAAACAAGACTTATCTTATATTCAGCTGTTTATAGGTTTATGTTTCTGAAATAAAATACAAAGTATGTTATTACATTTCTCTAAAAGTAATGCCACTTTTAGCCAGAATTTATAGTTCTTTATAGAATCTTTAACATTGATGTGAGTAGTATTAATTTTCATATCATAAACTACAATGGTTAGAGTAATAAATTCAGAAATTGAGAATGAGAATGAATTATGTCTGTTTATGCCTTGCTAATCATAAGACATCATTCTTATTAGAATTGCTAGAGGGGGTTCCTGATCCCGGTGTCAGTGTCAAAACTGTGGGCTAAACCTTTGCAAGATATCTATCAAATACCATCCATCACAAAGTGGTCTTGTGCAGCAGCTCAAGTGGTGCTCTAAATGGCCTTATATTTACTTATTCCCTGTTCTAAGCTTTTGTTCTTTGTCTTACCTTTTACTTTCTCTTCCAAATCTTCCATCTCATTTCTTCAATTTGAGTGTTACCTTCAGAGTAGCTAGTGGCTGAGGACCTGTTACTTCACACTTGCCTGGAAATTTCCATTTATATTTGTACAGTAAAGACTTATGCAACCTGTAATGAAGATCTGAACACAGAAGACAACTTGCTTCCAGGTGACACAATACCAAGGCAGCCTGATCAGCTTGCTGCACACTTCCCCTAACTTCTTACACTAGAGAGTTGTCTGTTTGCATGACCCCAGACCTAAAGGGCAAGTCAAAGAGGTGCCAGGGAAATTGGAGTCAGACAGTTGGAGTGGATGATTGAAGAAGGGCTTTAGGACACAACTGTGAACTGAAAAAGTATGTTGTTTCATGTGTTTCATTTTCACATTTCAAAGGTGAAAATATTGCATGGATTCTTTTTAACTCATTGACACACAGTAATTACACAACTCTTGCAGCATGCACAGATCCTTGCATTCCAGAGCATTTTCTGAAAAATCAACTTCAAAAACAAAAGATAAACAAATGTAAATATATTGTGAACAAAAGAAGCAAGTGAAACTGTACAAAGAGCAATGTTATCTGTAAGAAGTATTCTTTAAAGTGATAATAGTCAGTACAGTTGTAGTCTTTTCATAAATTCTATAATATATTGTTAATCCACACAATCCCATTATATTCTTACTAAAGTTTCTCAAACAAATTGTCATATCTTGGAAAATGTACATCATGGGCATATATTGCTAGAACACTTTGGCTAACCAGACATAAGCTTTCACAAGACAGAAAGAAATTCTCCGAGTGCATGTTTATTTTGATAGTTACAGAAATATGAAAACCTATGCTTAATTGTATAATTGGCAATATAAATAACACTGGATCTCTCTCAGATATTCAGCTTAAAGTACAAATATCAAAGACAGTTTTCTTCAACAACATTTAAGGTTTCACCTGATGCTATGCAGCAGTTTGTAAGTCACTTAATGTTTGAACTATTAAGTGCATTTGGAAATATTGCTTATTTTCATAATTACTAACAAACAGCTAGAAATATCTGAAGTACAGTGTTATATAAACGGACATTGACAATTAATTTTTGTGTGTCTCATCATGGTATTCCATACCATATCCCTCAATATCACGTGGATCTCTCAGTTTTAAAACTATGATCATTAATTTGAAAATATGAATAATAAGTGGCAAACAGTGATTAATGTCTTCACTGCAGGGCATCCTAGATTAGGAATCTTACTGTCATTTTGTTAATAAGTCCTTACACTTTCTAATATTGCCCATTATTAACTGGTAAGTCACTTTGTTAAACAAGCCAGATCCAAAAAAGATCTGAACAACATAAGGAGGTATGGTTGTTTACTGGAAGTATACATAAACGTCCTTTTGGCGTGAGTTAAATTAATAAGGATTCTCAATGTAAACAGTTTCACTATAACTTGCATTATTTTGGTACTGTGTCTTTTACTTATGTTACTGTGACCACAGGCCTCTGCTGGAAATGGGCTATGCCCAGTAGGAAATAATTTTGTTAATACACTTCAATAAACAAACCAATATACAAATATACAAACAGCTGCATTGTTCCACTATGACTCTTTGAGTTACATCTAGATGGGGTGTTACAACCAGACGAAAACACCCAGACCTGTCCTCATCCAAATGAAGAGCAGAAAAAACAAGTTGATTGTTGTAGAACAGTACCCCCCTGGGTTGTGCAGTAGAAGGTCAAACCTCGGCCAGCAGCCAACAACCGGTGAAGTGTTGGAATACTTAATGAATATTTATGGCAATGTTTTTACAGGCCTGATGAATACTTGCCAGGTATTTGGCACATTCGCTTGAGAGATACTAAGGAACAGCAAAAGGAGAATGCATGCTACTTTCTAAAGTAGTACATTGATGTTAAAAATCTCTTTATGCACAAATCAGTAAAGGAAGATGTATGCTATTTATTTCATTAGTGAAATGATGTCAAGAAACTCTTCATGATGCTCTGCAAGCCACAGACTTTTACTTTATGCAAGAAACAGTAAAGGTAAATGTACGCTATTAATTTAAGTAGCAAACTGACATCCAGAAAGTCTTCACGATGCTCTGCAAGCCGCATTTATTTATGCATCATACACAAACTTGTACCTTATGCAATCATGAGATTTTTTAGTGAGTTACTGTTTACTAAAGAAAATAATGTATAACAATAGAAATGTAAACTGAGCTTACTAACTTACCTCAAGAGGCATGTAAACTCTGTACAGAAATGCAAGCAGAAATGAGGCACCGGACATGCACTTCTATGATGAACTCTGTTTAATAAAGTACACAAAAATGGACAAGACCCAAATACCCAAGACATTCAAGAAAGCATCACTGTGCACTATTGACCTAGTTCCCCAAAAAGCATAGGTGAAAAATGATATGTAACATATAAACTAAATTGCAGTTAAAATGCAAAGTTCAGTCTCAGGAACATTCCCAAATCACATGTACGGAGCTGATTTCCATGCATGTCAATCAACAACCAATGTATGCATGATGTCACTGTCAAATCTGCATGGCAGTCAGTCATGCATCATTTGTGTACAACATCATGGCCATTTCTCATGTCACTCACACAAAGCCATGTTTTACAACTCCATGGTCACTTAAACATGATGAAGGGAGAAGTCTCTTAAAAGAAAGGAGCCACTGTCAGTGCACAATTAGAAACATTACTGGCAACATTCTTATATATGGAAAACCATAATCAGAGAGTTCAGTTTAACAGAGTTTAACTTGACAAATGGCAGTCGTCCATTTTAAGATTAACCATGTGTAGGGAAACCCAACTATACAGATTCAACTTCATCAGCTTCTTTATTAGCCTTGTGCTACTCAGGCTGTTGGGAACTAGATTTTCTTATCATGGTCACATCTACCATCTTTGCTGATTTTTATAAACAAGACTGAGCACTATCTCATTCTTCACCTAATTAGAAGAATGTCACAAATCTGTTCTTTGTATTGTGTGGCAGCTGGCCTTACCTTTCTTTTACTGCACAGTTCTAATTGCAGCTGAATGCATCATTTCTCACATTCTCTTTTTCTCATTGTTAATCACTTCACAGTACGTCTCAGTATATATATATATATATATATATATATATATATATATGAGGAGCGGATATAGTTTCTTGTTTTGTCTTCTTCCTGTCTTTATCTATTTAATATCCGAGTTACAAGCAGTACTCTGAGTCATGTGACACATCTTAAATAAAATAAGATTTTTTCCAAAATGATTCTGAACACTTGTAAGACTTTACTGCGTCTCTGCTTAACAGAAGTAAAGGGAGACACTTTCTAGGTCAGCAAGCATCACACTTTTCTATAATCATGATGGTTCCTTCTTCCTCAGGAAACTTTATGATATATTTAAGCAGTTGAATAAATCATGTCTTTCGTTCCAGTTTTATGGATTTGTTTCCAAGATAATAATACTGCTTGTTCAGGAGATGTGTTCTGTGGGGTTTCCTTATTGCTGTCTATGCAGTGGGAAGCACTTGGCTCCATGCCTGATGAAATGAATTATGTTCCTGTCACTTGGTAACATTTACAGTGCTTTGTCCTCTAGTACTTGTTCTCCAAACCAACTTTACATGCAGCATCTGTGTCTGGCGAATGTTCTCTGTGCTTACCATGCTGCTCTTCTCTTGCTTTTTGTTATGTCAAGATTGCCAGTTCAGAAAATTAGCACAGCTGCACATTGGAATTCTAGTCATTTTGGACATTTATGTTGGCTGACCCAGAATGCATGATGTCCTGCAATGGTAATATTCTTTTCTGTCAAAATAAACCATCTCACTTTATATTTTCTTTTTGTTAAAATCTTGGCTTACTCCCAATTTTTCAGCCATGACAAATATTTTATTTGTTTTACAATTTCAGCAGCATCCCATAATTTATTAAATAGTATTTTTTTTGTCCTTGCCTGCCAAATCTGATAAGCTATTGTTATAGTCTAGCTGCCCATACTTCCAATTTTTCATTGCATTCTCTATAATGTCTGTTAGTAATATTTTAGATATTTGCCTCCTCCAACTTTGTCATTCACTTATGTTTTTTTAACATGTTCCACAGGTTCACCACCCTATGACAATCTAAAAAAAACATGTTCTCTGGTTTCATTCACACAGTAATTTATACATGTTCTTTCATTCGTTCATTGCTTTATAAAACATCTCATCCTCTACCAGCAATTTTTTTAACATCAAATGACACAGTATCTAGCCCATCTTTCCATTTGTTGAATGTCTTCCTTTCTTTTCTAAAAGCTTCTTTTACTTCCATTTCTAATTTAGCTGAAGGCTTAATATAATAGCATTCTTACATGAATTCTCATACCTCACCCTTCTCTTTTTTGTAGTGTCTTCCAAATTAATTTTCCACTTCTGTAGTTTTCTCCTTCATTCTACCACTTATCCTTCCTCTTTGTTCTTTGCCTTTGTACCACTTCTTATTTTCTCACACCAATCCTTATATTTTATTTTCAAGAATGTTGCCATCAGTCCCTTATTGTTAGAAGAGGAAAACATAGTGTTGAAAAGACTATATCAAAAAAAGATTTATGGGACATAGCTAAGAAAGTTAATGACAATACATGGATGACAAAAA
The DNA here is from genome assembly GCF_019279795.1 of Protopterus annectens. Classification (NCBI taxonomy): domain Eukaryota; kingdom Metazoa; phylum Chordata; order Ceratodontiformes; family Protopteridae; genus Protopterus; species Protopterus annectens. The sequence continues at coordinate 1,114,401,433 of NC_056730.1, forward strand.
CTAACAGGCTTAATTAAATGCACCTCCCCCTTCTCAGCCTTATTATAAACAATACCTTGCTTTATAATTCATCTTTCAACCTCATATAATACTGAACATAATTTGTAACAGCTTTTTCTCCAGTTCTCCAGGAAAAGCTACTACCAATCCAAAATAACTTAAATTTTCCTAGAACAACCTTATTAACCATATATCTATATATTTTTCCTGAAATTCAGTCTAAAAGCCTTTCATATTTTACTCACATTCAGTATTTCCTCCAGCAGTTCCTTTCATGTTTTTTACTCTGTCATAATCTCCAAAAGTTGCCCCCTAGTATCTTAAGCTTACTTTTTTAAAATAAATTCCTCCTCTCTTAAAAGTCTTACCAAAACATTTACTTTCTTTCCTGTTAATACTTAACACAATATATCTCAATAATATTTCTAATTGTACTACTTCTACTAACCATCTTATGTTTTAGCAGTTATATCATCTACATATATCATCATTAAAGGCATATTTTCCTCACCCATATGTCTCCTTTCTTCCAGTCCTTCAGTTGTATCCCTACCACTGCATTAATTACTAACTCAAATAAAATGCTGCTTACAGATACCCTTGTCTCGTGCATCTCTTTAGTCTTATTTCCCCCCTTATGAAGTCATTAACTAAGGCATTTACTGCATTGTTTTCATATGCTGATCTTATCGACTTAATAACCTCACTATCCATTGTACACATTTCTAGTACATTCCACAATTGCTTACATTAAGTATTATCAAATGCATTGTCTATGTCACATCATATAATTTACCATGTTATCTTCCTCTTTAAAATTCTATATTACATTTTTAGCTAGTATAACCATTTATTTTACCTACTCATCCCATAAATCTCTTTAACTACATGCTATCTAATATTTCTCCAACCTTACTTGAGCAATTCTCATCATAAATTTATAATCAGCAGTCATAAATGTAATTGAGTTCCTGTGTTTGAAATTCTAACTGTATGTCTTTCAAAATCAGTTTTATTATTCTGTCACATTTTTTCATCCATAACCCCATTTTCCATTCTTTTAACATCTTCACCAAAATTTTTCTTTCTTCTATTTTTTTTTAAATACAGTTTATAATCTGTACCATCAGGTGCTGGCACCAAATTGTCATTAACTTTCTTAGGTATGTTCCATAAATCTTTTTTTGATGTAGTCTTTTCAACACTACATTTTCCTCTTCTAACAATATTCCTGTTTTCCAAGTAAATTTTCCTACCATTTCTATTCTCCCCATACATTTTGATCACATAACTTATCACTTCTTGTTCATTTTCTGTCTTTTAACTATTTTCCGTCTTGTGTTAATACTTCTTCATCTGAAATTGTTTTCTTTTAACATTCTTTTCTAAAAATGAAGATACTTCTTCCTTAGTTTCTTGCACAAAATAGTGTTGTATCCTCATTAAACTTTGTATTTTTTTTAAATTTATTCATGTAACCCTGTATCCTTTTACAAATAACTGTTATTATTTCCTTTAACACATCACATATTTGTTCTGGCATTGATCTATATATTTTTTCTTTATATACATTCCACCACTCAGCCCAGTTCTTATAAATAAATGATGTTACTACATCTTAGCCTGTCTGTCAAATTCTTTTATTATATGTATACAGCCCATTTAATTTCTTAAACAACATTTCCCTTGCCTTATGGTATTTCTGTTTGTTCCTATTCTAGCCCAGATTCCCTCATGATTTGCAAGCTTTGCTCTTATCCATCATTGTTGTCTTTCTTCTAAAGTATCTAGGAACATTATATAATCCATTTCTGTTTTCACATTTGCCCTTAAATCCCCTCTCTTTTCATATTGTCATCTGTCCTAAATTCTCTACCTATTTCAGTTTCTTAATGGCTTTTGTAATCTTCCTTGATATTACAGTTAAAAATTCCTAGCAAAATTCTATCCATATTTACTATTTCATTGGCTTGATTTGTAAAAATCACTTTTCTCTGTTTTTTAATATCCATATAGTATTATAATTCTAACTAGTACTTCCATATTGATGTCCACTACTAATATTCACCTTGCTCTTGCAATCACATATATTCCTTAACATTGCTGTCTGCAAAGTTCCATAATATTTCTCATGCATAAAACGTCTAACTGCTGCCCTTTTTCTTTTCTTAAAAATCTTATATCGTCTAGTCAGATTGCATCCATCAGCAGTTTGTTGCAGCACTGTTATATCATTATTCTTCTTGCATCATTTACTAAACTGTTTCCTTAATTTCCCCCCCATGGTCCATTCCAAAATGGCCTTTTTTACATCTGTAGCATTCTGCCACACAATTTGTAACAGTGGACCTTTCCCCACATTAGCCAAAGTGATAAAGGAATATGTTCACAATCAAGTACCCTTCTGCCTCACAAAAAAAAAGTGTTTGAATGCCCACAACAATCTAGTAGTCCTCTAACACCATCAACATTAATTTCTCTTTGAATATGTTGAATTTTTTTTCCTTTTTCCATTTTTCTAAGTCCACATACATTCCCATCCCACAGTCTACACCCTGTACTGCCCTTTGCTTTAACTGTTTCATGAATATTGCTTCTTCTAGTCTTTAATATTAATCTTCCAGCACCATTTTTTCACATCAGTTCTGAATTGCACAGCCATTGTCTTTTTTAAGGCAACGGATAGAGTGACCTACACAAAGTTATTTCATGGAAAAACATTTGCATTATTTTCACATCCCTCAGAAGTTTCTCTGTTCCATTTTCATTTTCAAAAATAACGTTACAAAGTGTATTTGCACAACAAAATAAATACTGTCAGATTTTGTGCCTTTATTCCTAATGGTGAAATTATATTGCCCCATGTCTTATGTGTTTAGTAGTTTAGTTCATTCTGATTGCATTTTTACCATGTATCTTATTCTCTGTTTTTTTATCTTTTTATTCTCTTCAACTGTCACTCTTTCTGCTACCACACTCACGTCTTTTTTGTTTTTTTGTTTGTAAAAGCTTCCCTTTTAGTCTTTTCTTTTATTTCTTCTTCACTGGCCAGTCTGTATCCACCAGCTCCTTGCACTTCTCCATAATTTAACCATATGAAGCTGCAACTCCTTCCTCCAGTTCTTTCTGTTTGATAATTTCCTGAAGTAATCCAGCTGGTAGGCCTCTCGATTGGAGGGTTATAGTACTGATCTTCTGTCCCTGTGTAACCACCTCAGTTACACCCAGTGACTACACCTCAGACAGTCTCTTTTGGAAAAGTATTTCAGAATCTGTTACCTGTCTGCTTATATCTGAATCTATTTCCTTCCCTCACTTTGGTTACTGCTCGATGTCCATACTGCAATTCATGCTTATCCACTCGGCTGCCACTATACCAGGAAATGAAAGACTATTCCCTTGGTTCATTGGCCAAATTTCCCATAGTCAGTATGAATACCACTTTAGATTTCCCCTGAAAAGAGGACGTTGGTCTAGTGGAACCAACCTAAACAACAAAATGTAAATAAACAAAACATAATATATAACAGAATGTAACTACTATATTTTTCTTGCAGGTATAGATACAAATATATAACTGCATAGATGCAGTTATCTCTCATTTGATCAAGCCCTCCTCTAACAATGAATTGTTTTGTGAAATATATTTAACTACCTTGAAAGTTATTATATTTAGTAAGGGGATGGAAGACTAAAGTATCCTACATGGAGCAAGAACTCCAAACTGTGCAGATGTTCATCATATTAGTCACTGCTGCAGTAGCCTTAGTTATATGGGTTATATCCTGCCAGGCATATAACAGCCGACCAGTTTCCAAACTTTCATCACACCTTCCATGTGCTCAAAACATTAGGCAGCTTGAGCTGAGCTGCCTAAAAGCACAGGTTTGAGTGACAACCCATTCAGAGCTTTCCTGTTATCAAAGAGAGTGCTCCTCTGTGGGCTTTTGGGGATCAACAGTCAATTTTTGCTGTTCCTTTGTTTGCTAGGCAGATAAGTTCCTTTGGGGGGGGATTATTGTTTTAGTTATTTTAAGTCTGGAGTTTGTGTTTTAAAGGTCTGTCAGGAGACTTAAAGATCATGTGCAACCTTTTTTTACACTTATGAGCAGTCTTTTTCTTCTGGGATGACTGGATGGCTTCCCATTCTGCAAATCCAATTTAATGGGTATTCCGTTGTTTATTTTTTATGTAATATTTTTCTCTTTCTGTACATCTTTTTCCCCTCTTATGGGCTAAGTAATGAACTCTTCTGACCCTGCCCTTATGTCAGCAAGGAAGCAGAAATTCACACATAATAATTAATGAGGGTGTAGCATGTTATGGCTATGGAGGGCACGTTCTGGACCTGATCTTTTTTAAAAAGAAAAGTGAGAATGCAAACATGAATGACAGAAAGATGGCCAAGGTTAACAACTACTTAGGAAACACATTTTATGGAAAGATAGGCTACACTGATTTTGTAGGTTTGCATGTGCACGTGATCTTTAAATCTTTTAACTCTACTTTTAAACAGTAGCACAGTTTTTCCCTTTAGTTTAAAAACTGTTTAAAGTAGTTGAAAAACATTTTTCTATGGAGAGATTGTGTTTATTTTACTTTTTGAGATTGGCATAGCAAATTAAAGTGCCTTTTTTTATGTTTTTCTTTTTTTTTTTGACAAAAAAGTGACTTTCAGAATCCTGAAATTTTTATCAGCTTATGCTACTCATTTTCCCTGCGAAAGAGGCACCATTTTTGGCTTGGACATGGAACAAACTGCCAGTCCAATGGTCGGTTCTTCTTCCAGCCAAAAGAAAAGGTTAAGTAAACAACCTTTGCCACTACAGCAGGCTAGCAATTTTCTTTCAGCCTCAAGTGGGTGACTCTGCTGTGACCAAAACTGCGTCCTCAGACTACTCATCTTTTATCCTGGATCCCTCTGGTGTAGCAGCTACAGCTAGTATGGACCGATTGGTTACCTACATCCTCTGCAGTTGTGGTCCCCTAAGTGGGCAAGGGAGAGCCACTGTTGTCGCTCTGGGAAGGTTTCTCTTTGTAGTCAGAATGTTGTATCCATCCCTGGGGAAGCTGCTGCTGCTATTAACAACACTGTTGGCTCCCTTTTTCCTATCACAAAGAAACAGAAAACTAGACATGTATGTTCTCCCCACAACAAATTTCTCTAGACTTGAGTAGTTTACCAAATCTGGCTCAGATTTTAATTCAGGCTGTTGATCCTTCTTATAAGGCAGTTTCTGGTAAAAGAAAGAGAGATCCCTCTTTTTTTGAAGAGATTCATAATTTTGAAACTAGACAGGAGGATGAAGGAACAAATGCAAAGTTTTCTCCTCAGATTTCGGATTTAGTGTCATAGGAGAGCTCAGTTTCAGATTTTCCCTGTGGGGCATTCTCCTTTTCTGAAATTGTTTCCAGTATGTGCCAGTGTTTTCAGTTGGAGAACATTGGGGTTTCTCAGTCCCTCAGAAAATGCTATGAGCTGTTACAGATGGAATTTTCAGAACCTTCACCCATTCCTCCACTGTCAGCTTTGCAGGATGTGTGTGTCACTGCCTGTATTTATTCCTGCTAGTTAGCCTGCTGCCCCTAAAAAGGTAGTTAGATTATACAAAGTTCCTCAGTCTTTTACATTTTTATATACTCCTCCTAAACATGCCAAGAAAATTTGGAAGTTTGACCATGCAAAAACAACAAATAACCAATGAAAGCGAGGTCCGTTCTAGCTCCACACCAAATATGATGGATTCAGATAGGAATATCAACCTTATAAATAACGTGCAACTAAATTTAAAACCTGTACAAATACTTTAGTTAAGCACTTTCGTACATGTAAATCTAATGGATTTCATCAGAACAGTTCTAAGTGTTTTGCCAGCCATTTAAATGCAAGAATTTAAATTAAAAACAATCATGTCACCATATCCTTAAAGTAATAGCGATTTGTAATAAAACCATTGCTGAACCAGAAAATAAGTAAATACATAAACAAATATATAAATCCATAAAAATCCAACAGTATCATGTACAAATGCAAGTAATTTACTATACATTAAAAGCTCATGATAAATAAATAACACATTATACCTTAGCAGTGAATAAGTTTAGCACTCTGCTTAAAGAAATAGCGTCATTTAATCCAGGTGGTGAATTATCATTAAGCCTAATCTGCCATAAAAGTTCCCTCTATTCAAGTTTATGTTTCCAAGGACCGTCCCTTGGGTTCACAAGAACTTTTTCCAAAATAAAAAAGAGAATGGACACTCATCCTAAACCTATCCCAGCAGCTTTAGCTTTAGTTAATTCTGCTGGTGCTAAACATTTAGTTAATTCCAATCCTACACTTTCTGACAAAGATGGGAAAATTGATAAGTATGGGGGGAGTATGCGTCTACACTTTGATTTTCAGAATTTTGAATATTCAGGCTCTTATCTTAAAGTTTATTCTGACTAATTGTGAAAGTATGAGGTATATTTTGTCTGCAGTTTCTTCTTGTGACGAAAATTCTGCTTTAAATGGTTTAATTTCTTTCATTTAACAGGTCACAACTCATTGTTTACAGTGTGTATAACTCTGCTGATACTTCTTCGAGGGCTATGGCCGCTGGCACTGCTTTGAGGAGGTTTGCCTGGCTGCATTCTCAGAACCTCCCAGCTGAAGTAAAAATGATATTTTAAATTCTCCTCTGGATAAGACATTTAGTTTCTGGTCCCTCTGCTGCAGAGGTTATCGAAAAGTGTGACGAGATGGGTAAGCTGATACAGGAAATCTGATTTTTTACAGCCCTCCTTTTCCAAATTATGTAAGGGATTCTGTAACCCCTCATCCAGTTTTGTTAAAAAATAAATAAATAAAAAATAAACAGTCCCTGCAAAATACTGGTAAATACACATTTAAAAAGAAATGGCAAGGGGGTTCCAAAAAGAAGTTAGGAACTCCCCAAATCAAGGACAGTCCGACAAGTCATAAAGACTTTTTAAGAGACCTCCTCCCCTTTCAAACTCTGACAGTCCATTGTCCCTTCCAGAAAATCTGAATTTCTAACTCTGTCTTTAGCAGGAGATAGTTTTAGAGAAAAGGGTTCTGAAAATCATTCATCATGGATACAGATGGCAATGGGAGAAAGTTTCCTCCTTTCCAGGGGGTGACTCCCCAACCCCCAGACCAAACTCTTTTATTTCCACATATCCTTCAACAGGGTCTTCTTAATACCAAAATCTCATAAAATTGAGGATCAGAAAACCGAGACCATAAACTTGAATGATCATATTTCCGAAACTGTACAAGGTTGAATCCTAGAATACCTAGATGTAAGTAAAAATTAAACGGTAAGGGGTTTAACCCTGCACTGTCTCTTTAAGTATTTATAGTAAGCATGTAAAAAAAAGTATGATGGATGTTGTGGTGTCGCTGTAGAATTGTATGGAGTTTCAAAGTTTAGAAAAGGTTCAGAAGTGGTAATAATTGAATGGTATGTTTTTATTTAGAATGGACTATGTAAATGAACGTGTATTGGTGTTGTAAGTGAACCATACTGGTAATTGAACAGGTAGAGCTGTCACTGTATGTTTATGTACTGCTGAATAGTTAAAAAAATTCCTTGCTGCTAATAACATAGGAGATCCTGTTGAAGTGGAAGGGTATACTATGTGAAGTGTTATGTAACATAGATCTAACTTGTTAAGAGACACTTGTATAGCAATCGCTAGAGTTTACCGTTGTTCTGAAAGTAGTGCAATCTCAGAGTTGGTATATTTAATTTGCAGAGGGGTTGGGGGGTTTAGGGGGGGGGTGAAGCTCCCTTGCTAAAGTGAAGGAAAGAAAAATACTTGTAACTTTTAGCTCTGCGAAGACCAGCTTTTGAGGCAGTGTAATAAAAGTATGCAGAAAATGTTTTTAGTGTGTTCATATTATGTTTGGTACATCATTTGACTGACAAATGCGGTGATGTGTAGAAATGTAAAAGTGGTGCTTTTAAGTGTAACAGTAGTGGTATGAAGTGATGTTTGGTTTTTTTTGGGGGATGTTTTGTATAGGTGGTAGTTTTCGGTATTATGGGACTTGATCTTGTAAAGTTTCAGGAATGTGCATATTTGGGTTTATGGTCTTGATTTTCTGGTATTCGATCTTATGAGACTTTGATATTTAAAAGTAGATCCTCTTCAACATATATTGTCCCATGGAGTGATACAGCCGGCTCGTCCTTCCCAGTTTGGGAAAGGTTTTACTTCAAGGATGCTTTTGGTGCCAAAGAAAAAAACTGCTTTGAGATCAGTTCTGAATCTATCAAATTTGTGATAGTACCCAACTTTTTGTCTTCACAAACTGTTGCTCTTTCTTCCTCATTAAAGTTTCCTGGTTACAATACATCCATCTTCATCTGAATGTCGTGTTGCTTAACGTTGCCTGTATCTGTATCCCATTATCAGTTCTCGTCCCTATTCTTGCATTATCCACTGCACCGAGTGCTCACAAAGTGTCTAGCTCCAGTTATAGCTTACTGCAGGCTACAGGGTATACATGCTTTCCATAGTTAGATGATTTGCTTATCTTTGCAGAGTCTTTTGCAAAGTGTCAGGAATATGTCATGTGGGAGAGTGGTATACACAAGCTGAGATTCCAAGAGAACATTCTAAAGTCTTTTTTTGACTCTGTCACACAGCATTGTGTTTCTAGAGTTTCTGCTAGACACCTCTGTTCAGAGCGTTTTTCCCCACAGGAAACAAATATATCTATTTCTAAATCTGTTTCTTGGGTTTTCTAGTCTGATTTCGTTCACTGCAAGGAAATACCTCAGGATGTTAGGTCTCATGATATCTAGGATTCTTGTGATACCCCTGGCAAAACTCCACATGGGAAAAATACAGTGGTACCTGAAGTCTCTTTTGTCCCAACACCAACATACATTATTTTTTCAATTCCAAATTCTGGGATGTGTCAGAAGAGACATCATTTGATGGAAACAGCAAATGTACCTAAATTCAGGTCTACCCTTCTCCATCCCTGCTCCAAAGTAGTTAGTCACCACAGACATCACAGACTTTGCTTGGGGAGCAGTTTCAGGAGGGAAAAAGTGCAATGTGTGTTGGACAGATGCAAGCACATAAATGTAAAAGAAATGCTTGCTGTGATTAAGGCATTCAGCTCTGAATTATCTTTGTTCCGCTGGACCTCTACAGTTTGTTACAGATGATACCTCAGTTATGTGGTACATCAACAGACAAGGGGAAACTTGGTCTTAGCCCCTCTGCATACTAGCCAGGTTAACTTGGGATAGGGCTTCACAAGCTCATTCTATGGGCATCCTACATCTTGTCAGAGCAAACCTGTGTGGCAAACAAGTTGAGAAGGACAAAGGCACACCCTTACAAATGGAAGCTAGATCAAAGGGTCTTCTGAGACTTGTTCCAACTGTGGGGAGTTCCTCAAGTAGACCTCTTTGCTGCCTCTCTGAACAATCAGCTGGCAAACTTCTGCTCCAGAGCTCCATACAAGAAGGCCTGGAAGACAGATGTATTTTCCTTTCTTTGGATGGGCATGTTCTTGTAAGCTTTTCCAGTCTTTCCATTTTTATCCAAGGTACTTTTTTTAGATTCAGAAGGAAACTCGTATGATCATTGTATGATTCCCTTCTGCCACAGACAATTGTGGTTCCTCCCTTCTTTTGGAAATGGCTAGGGACAGTTACCACAAACTTCCTCACAGAATGGATTTACAAACACAAAAAATGTCTTTGATACACCACAACCCCAATCAATTTCAGCTGGCTGCCTGGATGATACAGTCTTCATTCCCTTTTTTGGCACGTTTTCTGAGGAAGTACAGCAGCCACTAATGGAGGCAGGAAAGCCTGCTACTAGAAAATCATATATTAGCAAATGGAAAAATGTTTTCTCCTTTGTACCAACAACATAACCTGCACCCGTTCAGCATTCAGGGCTAGTGTTTCTCTGGTTTTATAATATTTCTGTGAGTTACTGTCCTTTGGCTTTTCTTGCTCCTCAGTCAAGGTTCATTTACTGGTCATTTCAGCATGTCTGCCCATGGATCCTACTCTTTCAAGGTATTCCCATGTCAAAATGTTTTTGAAAGGGATTTTGCATAAGAGACTTCTAAATCTTAATTTTGTGTTAGATAAGCAAACACTTACTCCATTAGAACCAGCTTATCTGTCTAACTTGAGGTTTCTAACATGGAAAATAGTTTTATTGACTGTTCTAACCTCTGCAAGAAGGGTATCTGAGTTCCAAGCTCTAATGATGTCAGCCCTGTCACATTTTCCACAGAGACAGGAATTATTTGAAAAATAATCTTTATTTTATGGCTAAAGTGGTATCCAGGTTTACTTTAAGCCAAACTACCCATCTCCCTGTTTCTTTCCTAAACCTAAAAATGAGGTAGAAAGGATACTCCATGCCTTGGATATCCACAGACAACTCAGGTTATGTCTTGACAGAATAAAATCTTTCTGATCTGCAGCTCAGTTGATAATTTCTTGTGAAGGTAAGAAGAAGGGAGAAACTGTGTCAAAACAGACTATTTCCAAATGATTTTCAAAATCATTCCAGTCAGGGCCAAGACCCACTCTACCAGGGTCTTGGCTTCATCTATGGCAATTTTGAAAGGGGTAGTTTGTAGAAGTCTCTAGATGCAGCAACATGGTTGTCTATACTTTTACAAACCAAAGCAAGTTTGATTCATTCTCTAGGTCTAGATAAGGTTTTGCTAGGACCATTCTTCAGGGTCTCCTAGACTCTTCCCCTTCCACTTCTCAAATGTTGCAAGACTGGGTAGTCTACCCATATAGCTAAGGCTACTACAGCAGTGATCGATATGATGAGCATAATACAGTTGTGTAAGTAAACACTCCATAACAGTAAACGTTTGAATGATCACTGCTGCAGTAGCCACTCCCTTCTGCCATTTCCCCGTTTGTTTTTTTGATTTTGCCAGGGTATGTATATGTTTATATTTTTACTTCTAACTATAACCTCTCAAGATTCAGCCTCCCTGTCTCATTTGGCATGAAAACTCTGAAGGGCTGGGCACTCAAACCTATGTTTTTATGCAACTCTGCTAAAGCTGTCTAATGGTTTGCGGGCATGGAAGGTGTCTTGAAGCTTTGGAACCTGTCTGGATGTTATATCCTTGGCAGGATATAACCCATATAGCTAAGGATACTGCAGCAGCAATCATTCAAACATCTACTGTTATGGTAAGTTTACTTATGCAACGGTACTTTTCTTTCATAGTACGGGCTGATTTTAAGACAAAATTAGGCCCCATTCTGTTTTCCCTTTATCAGTCATCACCTAGCTTGGAACTAACATGTTTCAGTTAATTTTTCTGACTGGCCTTAAAGATAGGCAAACAAGGCAGTTGCCTAGGGTGTTGTGGTTTTGGGAGGCACCTTTTTCTTTATCAGTGTGCTAAATTCAGCACCTTTAAAAATTATGCTGCTTCCTACTCCCTGCACGGACTTCCTAACAATGCCCGGTGAACTCGCAGAGAGCAGCAGTGTATGGACACTATCACTCACTATTATCTCTGCATACTTGTGAGAAGTAGCTATCAGATATTGATGGTTTACTTCCTTTTGGTGTACTGTAGTGTTATTGCTTGCTTGTCTTGGTCTGGAATTAAATTTTTTGAGTAAGTCTGCTACTGCAGAAATGTACGAGGGTAGCAGACATGTAACTGGAATGAGACGCCGACTTAATGGATCTATGTAAAGCTCCTTGTGTTCCATTATGTCTGAAAGATCTCTGGGAGAGGTGAGAAAGCTCTTTACCACAAACCTGGCAAATACCTCATTTCAAAAAAATCTTAACTTGCATTGTGGTTTACCAGAAGTAACAGAACACCAGAGTGTTTTTTGCCCCAGATGCATCGCGCAAAGCAGAAATGTTTATATAATGCTGGTTGAGCAACAAGCACCATAGACTGCAGTAGCAGCACGTTTATATTCACTTATGCATGCTTTATTCAACACCAAACTTTTTTCAGCTCTGTACCTGCTTGTGCATATTTTTCTGATGCTGCACTTTTTTCCTTTCAAATCATATATAAGGTGGAGTTATATTGTATTAAACTCCTTTGTGTTTATTACTGATCAGACTGTTTTCCCTTTAACTTAACCTAATTTTGTGGAATTGCAAAACATGACCTTTTTGCAAGATTCTTTGATCAAAAGGGAGAGGATCACAAGTAAAGTATGGGTTCCCCATGTGTAATTCTAAGCCGAATTGTTTTAGTATGCTGTGCCTCCTGGCAAGTGATGGCGTTCTTTACTTGTGTGCACTTGGATTATTTTTGTCTCAAAACTACGTACGTCTTGGATTTTCTGTGTATAAGCACGCACATTTATTTAGGCATCTCCCTATTTTGTTTCAGGACCCCCCCCCCCCCAAAATAACTTCTGGTTTCCTCTTTATACTATGAAAATGCCCATGTACACAAATATGATCTTTATAATTGCAAATTATTTTTTTTGTTCTGAAAGTTTCATTGGAGACTCCAGTTTCAAAACAAGAACAAAATATCACATGCTAGATGTTCTCTTACAGAATGTTGTGACATTATCACAAACACTCTCTAAGTTGTCTTCTACTTTTCCCATTTGTAAAAAAAACTCTTAAGAACTTTGAAATAAGTTTTTCTCGTGTTTGTGAGGAAGAATGTTGATCTCTAGCCAACCACTGTGCCTTTAGTTTGCATGACTACAGCCCACATTTTACTCAAAATTATTTATCTACATGACTAATATTGGAGTGGTGAACTTATGAACTTGCCAATGGAAGTTTAATTAGCTGCAGTATATATGCTTATGTTACAGATAGTATGTATATCTACATGAGCAATGTTGGAGCAGTGGAATTGTGAATTTGTGCATGGTAGTTTAGCTGCAGTATATATGCTTTTATATATATATATATATATATATATATATATATATATATATACTTATATTAGCATATATAATTTTTACACTTGGCCAGATGAATCTTTATATTTTGGAGCTTGACATTGAGACATTGGAATGTGAACATGCATTTAGACATCGGTGTTAGCACAACAAAGTGTAATATTTGTAATTAGACTTTTACTATGTATTTCTTACAGAAATGCATGATATTACAACAACTGACAGTCTGCTGTATCAGATAGTTTTGGTACAGAAGTTTTTCATTTACACCAAATGTGACAGTGTGATTTACTTAACAGCTGTCACTGCCAGCTCTGTATTTTACTTTCTCTTGCCTTTGCCAGCACCCGTCTAACATGTATCCTCTTGTTGTGCTGTGCTGAATAGCAACATTTATGCAATTTATGTTTTGATGGAAACTGCTTATTATCTGTGTGTACTGTACTTGCTCATTTGTCTTAAAAGCTTTTTATTGTTGAGTATAGATAAGTGTTCATTTAAGTATCATGTGCATTGAAACTAGAGTTTACTTTTCTGTTGCCTGCCAGCATCTTTCTGTTACAGCAAGCCTCTATATCATTACCTTTTGAGATGCATTTATTTGATCTGGCTTTTGCTTATTTAGTATTTCTTTAATACTACTGCACTGACCTTCACAGCATCTACTGGTGTTTTATTTTTAACATACTTTTATCAAACTGTCATACTGTTCTTTTATTTTCTGAAATTTGTAATATACTTAGGTACTGTGACTCTAATAAACTTAAAATAGATCAGAATTTCCACTCAGATGTTTAATCGTATGTTACTTGTTTTACCTGTTTTGATTAATCTGAATGCCCTTAGGTGTAAGTACCTGATAAGTTTCAACACTACTAAACAGAACATTAAATAATTAGCCATCAATGAGTGATGGATTTTGACTTTAACCCAGATATCTGAGATATACACGTGTGTGAAATAAGCAGAAATATTTATTTTGATTGTAGAATGTGGAAATTTTATGTAATTTCTTTGTCTCTTTTTTGTGCAGTCAGAAAAGCTGCATGCTGTCAGAATGGGCATGTTTGAATGCAACACACTGTGTGTGTGCAAAAAACTGTTAACTAGTGTATTTGATATGTTATAAATACAGTGAATACACAATCCGTGTGTTTGGTTTTCTGAATACTAAATTGTTAGTTTAATTTCACAGGATCCTAATTGCAAATGTGTTTACATTAATTTTACAACAAATATATGTATCTCTGTGTTTCTTACACAAACAAATGCATACTACATAAAATCATAAATATAATGGCATAATGTGAAATTTTGCATTATTTCCACAGGGGTTTATTATATGACTTTCTTAGCACTTTGCAATGAGACTGCTGACAAAATTATATGTATACTTGTTTATCATTGCATCAGAGCTAAAAGTCATATATATTTCTTCAAAGAAAGGATGATTTTTGGTCACTAAATTCTTGCTTGACCATCTCTAAATTAAGACTCTGATATTGACAAATGTTACATGAAGGTAAAGATGTCTGTGTGTGCGCGCGCGTGCGCTGGTGTGTCTTTGCTTCTGTGTGTGCAAATGTGTGTCTTTAGATCTGAAATTGTCAACTCAACCAAGTGCCTGTTGTAAAATGGCATCATGGGATACTTTTTTGAGAAGTTTACCAAAGAATACAGTTTCAGACACATGGACTCATATTCCAAGGTAACAGCATTAGGTTTATGTAACCTTTCGAATGGCATTTTGTGACATTTGATTTAGTTTTACTGTAAACATATTCATTTAAAACAGGACATGGAGTGCACTCAGAGAATTATGATTTTTCTGCAGTAGTCTCATCTCATAATAACAGCTCTGTAATATACTTATATTTTGTGTCATTTATTAACTCAGTGTCTAAACTTACCTTTCTGTGTAGTAGGGGAGAGCTGCATGCTATTCATTAAGCAAATTTTATGCTGATAATGTGTCCAAACATGGAGCTGGAAATACATAACTTTCAGGAACCTTTATACTATATTCAAGATATACTGGCTGAAAGAAATGCATGTGTCATGTAAAAAACTTGTTCCCCTACCCTATTTCACCTAGATTGGGTAATGTTATTTATTACATGTTTAACAATATGGTCCATTACTTCATGCCGACCCAATTAATGGAACTATAACCATGTATATATATATGTATATGTGTCTGCATATGTGTGTGTGTGTGTGTGTGTTTGTGTGTTTTCATGCATAGTGTCTTCACATATATAAGTCTGTCTGTGCATATGTGTGATCTGTGTGTATGCTCAATGTGCGTGTGTGCGCATATCTGTGAGTGTGTGTCTCCACGTATGTGCGTGTGCGTGTGTGCATGTACCTATTGGTGTGTGTGTGTGTGTGTGTGTGTGTGTGTGTGTGTGTGTGTGTGTGTGCATGTATTTATTTGTGTGTGTGTGTACTTATTTGTGTGTGTGAGTGCAAGTATTCGTTTGTGTGTGTTGTGTGCATGTGTGTGTGGGAGTGCATGTACATATGTTTGCATATGCGTGCTTGTGCACATACTTATTTGTGTGTGTGTGTTTGTCCGTGTGTGTGCATGTACTGGTGTGTACACATGAATACACTTGTGCATGCATGTGTGTCTGTGTGTGTGTGTGTGTGTGTGTGTTTGTGCGTGTGTGTGTGTGTGTGTGTGTGTGTGTGTGTGTGTGTGTGTGTGTGTGTGTGTGTGTGGTATGTGCACACATGCATGAGTGTGTATGTGCTTGTGTACATGTGTATGCACATGTGTGTGTGTTATACACAGCTTCAGAGAAAGAACGATAATTGGGTTTCAGTAAAATATCTTTTCATGACATTCAGACTAGATCAGATTACTAGGATAATATGGCGGTGGTGTAATAATGGCTTTTTTCCTGTGTTTGAGAAGGTCACCAAAGCAATGGATGAGAGCAGAGTGGTGCATATTGTCTACCTTGACCTAGCCAAGGTATTTGAAGCAATACTTCACTAGGGCATTGTAGAGAAACCCACTGAAGTATAAACACTTTCAACACCCGCTGGATAGCTAACTGGCTCACAGATAGGACGCAAGAAACTAGAATATATATATATATATATATATATATATATATATATATATATTTATTTATGGGGCTGCTTGAAAAGACCGAAAGCCCACATACCTGAAGACAAAAAGACCGAGGTGACATCACACAATCTTCATTTCAACAACTTCTCACATAAACGACAATTTAGCCAGGGAAAGGAAGCAGTCAGCCAACATTTGGAAGTTTGTCCTTTTCCCCACTGTAGTACAATCTCAGAGATGGTATAATTAGTTAGGGGGGTGTGAGGGGGGGTGAGGCCCCCCAATTGTGAGGGTTCGGAGTGCTTCCGCGTGGTTTCTTATAATTATTGGCTGTCCACATTCTTTCCCTGGGTAAATTGTTAGTTATGTGAGGAGTCACTTAAATGAAGATTCAGTGATGTCATCTTGGTCTTTACGTTGTTGGGTAAGTGGGCTTTCAGTCTTTTCAAGTAACCCATATCTATATGTATATATATATATATATATATATATATATATATATATATATGCATATATAAAGGGTCTATGTCAGATAAATGAAAATGCAATCTCTCGAATGCTCATATGAGCGAATAATCATAGCACTGAAATTTGTATAGTGGGGAGCTGTGCCCCCCACACCCCTCGCTACTCCGAGGTCACACTATAGTGAGGAAAGGGCAAGTATCCTACT
>NC_056730.1:1114423110-1114473110 GCF_019279795.1 Protopterus annectens
CACATAACTCATCTTGCCTTGTTGTACTAAGCAACTCAACACTCATCATTTTGTCTTGCTGTAGTAAGTAACTTAACTAGGGAACAGTAATTTTTTTGTCAATCAGAAAAATATAGTGTGATTAGTTAAATATTGTTTTTCGGAATCTGTGTGAATCTATCCAACTGTGTTATTTTTTTATATCTCTTGTGATTGAAACACTGGTGTTTATTGTAACTAGATATTCAGTATTCTCGTGCTTTCTATTTTATTATTTATTATTAAATATTTCTATACCTTTCATTGTGGCTGGTCCTTTAGAGAATATTTTTGACAATGTCACTCCTGGAAGCCTTGCTGCATTGGTAAACTCTACCATTTGTTTTAGTATTAATTTTACTGAGTATAATTGGGTACCCTTGTAAGAGCCTTACAGTAGCTGACTGGTGGCAGTGTTCTAGCAGTGTAATTACCTTATAGTCTGGGCAGAGCCAGCAAGCGCGTGGGTGTGTCTGTGTGTGTGTGTGTGTGTGTGTGTGTGTGTGTGTGTGTGTGTGTGTGTGTGTGTGCGTAAAAATCAAATATCCAAGCGTATGTGTGTTAGCTGGAGTTCAAAAGTGGTCAGTGTGGAGTCTTGTTTGGGGTCTGATGAGGGAGAGAGAGAGAGAGAGAGTCTAGCCCCAGGTTTGAATTGTGCTTCCTGCATGCTCTTAAGAGAAATTGTGCTTGGTGCAGAGAGCTGCATCTGAAAATACTGTGTGTATCCATTTTTGCTGTTAGTGGGCCATCCGGATTGACGCGTCTTGATTACTGGCCCGGAGTAGAGGCTGTCACATATTGGTGGCAGCTGGGTGTGATATTAATTGATCTTCAGTAGCCTGTGGGCAGCTGTCACTGAAGGTGTGTATACTCTCAGCAGCCACGGGGGTAACATACAGAGTTTCATTTTCACAACAGTTTTATTTATTTTTGTTATTTTAGTTTAGTCAAGGAAAGCAGGCAAAGATGTCAGCAGAGGATTATGGCAAGCTGATAAAGAACCATTTGGCCAAGGTGTATGAAGCCAAAGGACTGGTGCATGCCAGCCTAACTAAAGAGGAAATTATTTCAGCCTTAATTGCAGCTGCAGCATGGAGCAGCAACCAGGAAGACAACCATTCTGGTGATGGGGATGTGCCACCTTCAGAAACAGGAAACTTCACCTTTTCCTCAGAGGACCTAAAAAACTGATCTGGAGTTAAAGAGACTTGAACTGCAGGCCAAACATTTGCAATTAGAATCAGCAGAGACACTGCAGCATTTGGAGGCCAAAGAAAAGTAGAAACAGGGCCAACATGAGAAGGAGATGCTGACTATTTGTCAGTGTAATGGAGGTAATGGGGAATGGAATAACCGAACCCCAGAAGCAATAAAGGTCAGTAAATTTCTTTCTCAGTTTCCAGAAAGTGATAATTTTGATAGTCTTTTTTATATATTTCAAAGAGTATGTAAACAGTATAACATTGACCAAGGGCTCTAGGTACGGCTCCTTGTCGACCCCCTTACTCCATGGTAAAGCTGTAACTGCTGTTTCTAAATTGTCTGATAGTGATTGTTTAAACTATGATAAAGTTAAACAATGTTTATTGGAATGTTTTAAGTTAACACCTGAAGCTTACAGAAAAACGTTTTGTGAACATAGACATAAGGGAGATGAAAGTGCATGTGATTATATTGCTGAGTTAAGCACTTATTTTTCATAGGTGGGTGAGTGGGTGTCAGGTCACCACTTTTGAAAGGCTGGCAGACCATTTGGTGAGGGAGCAAGCCTTTAGCACTTTCCTGAGGACATGAGAATCTGGTTGGCAGACCGGAAGTCTGCAGATGAGCTGGGGAGAAAATTAGATCTCTACTTAGTAAGCAGGGCATCATTGCACAATAAGGGGATACCAAGTGCTGCACATAGATATAAGGGAACCCATGGTGGGCAGCTTAAACCACCCCAACAGAGTCCACCAGTAACAGGGGAAGATTAGTTTAGGTACACAGCCAGAATCAAGGGTTAGATGTTTTAAATGTAATTGGGTCGTGTAGCATACAAATGTCCACTGAAGCAAGGTGGGGAGCAAAAGGTGAGAGAACCAGCAAGTGCGAATAGCAGCATGCCAGTGGCAAGTTATCAGGACTGGAGACAACAGGGGTACCAAACTATCACTGAAGTTTGTATCCTGTCTTAATGGATGGAAGATAGACCACTGCTAAGAGAGACACAGCCTCTGACATAGCTATTGAGAAGTCTGCAGTGGTTAAAGAGGAGCAGTACTTGCTTGGGCAGTCCACTCCAGTCAGAGGTTTTGGAGGAACCCCATTCCAAATACCTTTGGCCAGGATTCACCTTGACTGGGAGGGTGGAAGAGGAAGCACACAGGTAGGTGTGCTTGAGGATATCCCTGCAGTTGTCTTGTTAAGGAATGATTTTGATAATGCAGTACATTGTGTGCATGCAGTCAAGCTTAGAGTCAGGCATGTGAGTCTGGTAGCCTGGGGTAGACCCAGACATACCCCACACCTGAAGCTGGGACTGGTGATGTGGCTATTTCAGGGAGGGAGCTACCTTGTAGCAGTGAGCCACAGCTGCTGGTAGATACTGATGTTCCCTTGGACAGGGTGACTGCAATGACAGGTGAGTGGTAGTACCCAGGCTGACAGCGAGGCACCACTGTCAGAAGATACCAGGTTTCCTGTGGAAAGGGAGCTAGAAAGGGTCACAAAGGTAGAGTTGAGCCAGGATCAGCGTTTGGATCCTACCTTATGAGGCTTGAGGAAGGTAGATAAAGAGGCACCTTATTTTCAAGGAAAAGGGAAGTCTGTATATGGAGCAAAGGGTTACTGTATGGAGAGTGGACCCCCTGAGGGAGGGCTAGAGGGTGAGGTAATACAGCAATTGGTAGTGCCGAGAGCATACCATCTGGTACTTCTAGCCATAGCCCATGACATGCCTTTTGCAGGTCATATGGGCATAAAGCATACCGAGAGACATATTATGCAGAACCTTTATTGGCTTGGGATTGCAAGGGATGTAGCAGGGTACCGCAAGACCTGTGAGCAGTGCCAAAAGGTAGGCAAGGCAGGAGACAAGGTCAAAGCTCCTTTGATGCCTTTGCCTGTGATTGAAGAGCCATTTCAGAGGTTAGCTTTGGATATTGTGGGGCCTCTGAGTACCCACATTCCACAGGGAAGAAGTATGTCCTGTAAGCAGTAGATAAGGTTACTAGATACCCTGAGCCAGTGGCTGTGTCCTCCATCGAGGCAGAGAAGGTGGCAAATGCTTTGTTAGAGATTTTTAGCAGGGTAGGTTTCCTGAGAGAAATACTGACTGACAGAGTTGCCAATTTCATGTCAGACCTGCTGGCTTACCCCCTAAACACCATGCTACGGGCATTTGCAGAGCAGTTTAAGAGAGAGTGGGACAAATATTTGCCCCATCTGCTCTTTGCATACAGAGAGGTACCCCAGCAGTCCAAAGGTTTTTCACCCTTTGAGTTACTGTATGGGCATAGGGTGGGGGGGGCTTTTTAATTTGATTTGTGATGAGTGGAAGGGTGAGTGTGAATCCCACAAGGAGTCTGTTGTAGCATATGTCCTAAACCTCAGGACAAGGGTTAGGGAGCTCATGGGCTTATCCCAGCAGAATCTGGCAGGAGCCCAACAGCAGAAAAAGGTCTGGTATGGCAGAAATGCTCAAGCTCGAGATTATACTGTGGGACAGCAAGTTATAGTGCTCATTCCTGTCAGGCACAATAAGGTGTAGACAGCTTGGGAGAGACCCTTTGAAGTGGTAAGGAAGGTTAGTGACATTATTTACATGGTAAACCTGCTAGGCAGGAGGCAGGGACACAAATTGTACCATGTTAAAATGATGAAACCTTGCCATGATGGGGAGGCCCTGATGCTCGGTATTTGCAGTGGATGGCAGGAGGAATCTGAGGGGATCTGGTGATCACAAACCTGACAAGAAAAAACATGTCAGATAAGGTAGTGTGGACCCCAGCCTGTGAGCAGACATTCCAAAAGCTTAAAGGGACTTTGGTGAGGACCCCCTGTGTTAGCCAGTTCAGATTATAACAAAGAAATTGTTGTGCAGGTGGATCCTTCAAATCATGGGGTGGGGGCTGTACTCAGCCAGGTTTCCTCAGAAGAAAAAGAGCACCCAGTTTTATGTCTCAGCTGTAGACTCCAACCCGTGGAGGAATGTTATGCAGGTGTAAAAAAAGAATGTCTAGCCATAGTATGGGCATTGCAGAAACTTCAGCCCTATCAGTATGGAAGGAAATTCACTGTGATTACAGACCACAATCCCTTAACATGACTATGGCATGCCATCCGGCCATATGCCAAGTTATTAAGGCAAAGTCTATGGTTGCAGGCATAGTGGGGTCAGCAATGCTAATGCAGAGGGACTGTCAAGATAGCGTATAGGTTAACATGCTCCCAGACAGGCCCATTTCTCTCAAGCAACATTTTTCCAGGGTCACTTGAAAATTTAGCTTGAGTCTTCAAAGGGGGGGAGAGATGTGATGATATGAAATAGTGCCATCTGTGTCAGGGAGAGTAGGGCAGTGCATATGTACCATATGCCAGAATAGCTAGCTGGAGTTTTGTAAAGGATTGCATGTCATTTCACTATCACACTGATTTGCACAGTTGCTTGTATTAAAAATGTATTTGTAAAATTGCTTGTGTTAAAAATGCATCAGCGGTGGGTCCTGCTGGACAGAAAAGATACACACACACACACACACATATCTATATATATATATATATATATATATATATATATATATATATATATATATATGTATATGTCTATGTATGACAGGCAGCATTATTATAACTGATTAAATGTATATGTTTTAACAGAGGATTCTGGAATGGAAGAGCTTAATCTCAGTCCAACTAATTTTGAAAAATAGGTTGAAAATTACATGGTTTGGTTCAGGCCATAAAGATTTTATCTTACAGGTGTGATTGCAGCCAGAGACAACAAATGTCTGGGAAAACCTGGACAAGGAATCTCACTGTATTGTCCTTAGGGGGTGAAGCAATTGTTACCCTGGAAGGGTGGAAGTTTTTGAAATTGTTTTATAGCTTTCAGATGCTGCCACAGATCTCAGCAAAGCTCTGGGTGTGTATTGTACCAGACTCAGGTGACCAGATGTGATGTCATTCTATAACCAGCACTGAAATTATTTTTTAGATATTAGTGAGAGATATGATGGAACTCTCGCAGCAGCACGTTGTTCTTCAGAACCTGAAAGGAAAGATATCTCACACAACCACACACCTCATCTTGCCTTGCTGTAGTAAGTAACTTAACTAGGGAACAGTAATTCTTTAGTCAGACAGGAAAATATAATGAGATTAGTTAAGTATTGTTTTTCTGCATCTGTGTGAATCTATCCAACTGTGTTATTTTTTATATTTCCTGTGTCTGAAACTCTGGTGCTTATTGTAACTAGATATTCAGTATTCTCGTGTTTTCTATTTTATTATTTAAGTATTCCTATACCTTTCATTGTGACTGACATTGTGGACTTTTAGAGAATACTTTTAGCATATTGAGTACTTATGCTTATTTTAGTGACACTGTGGCTGCTCCTGAAAGCCTTGCTGTGATAGTCAAACTCTATCATTTGTATTAGTTTTAATTTTACTCAGTGTAATTGGGTACCCTTCTAAGACCTTAGAGTAGCTGACTGGTGGCAGCGTAATTACCTTGTAGTCTGGGCAAAGGGGGCACAGCTGGTAAATCTGTACCAGCCTTTCCCAGGTGTGTGTGTGTGTGTGTGTGTGTGTGTGTGTGTGTGTGTGTGAGTGTGTGTGTGTGTGTGTGTGTGTGTGTGTGTGTGTATGTTTATGTGAAAATCAGATATCCAAGTGTGTGTTTCAGCTGCTTGGAACAGGGACACAGAGTTCCAAAGTGGTCAGTGTGGAGTTTTGTTTGGGGCCTGGAGAGAGAGAAAGAGAGAGAGGGGGAAAGGGAGAGAGAGAGAGCCCAGCTCCAGGTCTGGAGTGTGGTCCCTGTGTGCTCTTAAGAGAAATTGTGCTTGATGCAGACAGCTGCATCTGAAAATACTGTGTGTATCCATTTTTGCTCTTAGTGGCCATCTCTCACCAGTGTCAGTGTTGAGGCTCCTTGATTACTGGCCCAGAGTAGGGACCATCATAAGTATATTCATGCTTCTCTGAGTTTCAAGCCCCTTGCACTTGATTTTCATATCAGATGCTCATAAAAAAACAACAAAACAAAACAAAAAAAAAACAAGAGCTAAACACAGTATCCAGTCACATATTTATGTTCACTTAAGTGTAATTATACTTTGTTATGGGCAATCAGCAAAATGTGCCCATCATGTTGTAATGATTTCACTTTTTAAACCCCAGTGCTTAACTGGAATTTAAAGGGAGGTGTGACTAATAACATTGGTATGCTTTGCCTCTTTTTTGTACAAGAATATTAATATGGCACTGGAAATATTACCAGGAACCCATTTTAAGAGCATTTTATTGAAAATATGAGTTTAGGTTGCCTGTTACCCTTAGGGGCTGGTCTTTGGAATTCTAAATGACTTAATCCTGGTGTGAGTTCCTTCAGTATATTTCCTGTTAAAGCAGCATTATACCAGCAGAACACTATATCTAGCTGTACTTAAAGAGACTCTTTTGGAGTCTGGCCAGGTAAGTGCTTTATTTGCTCATAACAAACACAGACACTGACACCCTCCAAAAATGGGTTCCCATTGATAGATGAAGGAAATGAAGTGGACTTCTCACAACAGCAGAAACTTAAGTGCAGTTAGGGAGAAATATAAATCAATATCACTCCTTTAAGGCAGTTTGGTGAGACATCATAGTGCAATAAACGTTGGCTACTGGTCTTTTGTGGCACATGTTTTATACAGTGGGCTTTTGATAGTGGTTTTATTATTAAGAAATATAAACCAAGTCTGAAACTACTGTATTTTAGAGACCCCCCCTTTTCTGTAGTAAATTAATTTTGAAGTTAATTTATTAAACTTGTGACGATGGGTGCAAGGGTACATGGGATTTCCACTATGCAAAAAATGCTTTCAATGTACAACAGTATTATTCAGGGTGTGCTGTTTTCTGTCTTAATTGCATTTACAGTTTTAAAGTCTTGGGACTCACATTATTGAGTCTTTGACTTCTAGTAGAGTGCCAGTACATGTATAACTGAATAACAGAAACATGTTGAAGGACAGAAATATATATCTTTACTTAATTCTATAGTTAGTAAGTTGAAGAGAGTAACTTACAACATTTGTGGGTCTGCTTCTGTTTTTTTTGGTAACATGTTTATTAAACTGAACACCTAATCACTGTTATAATAGAAGGGACACTATATTTGGACTTCTTCACATGGTAACTGTACAACTCAAATATGTATTTGTACCTGGGAGTATTTAGAGAAATTAGCCATGAAGAACCATAAAACAATTAAGCAATTATTCACAATTGTGTGTAAGTATATCAGGATTTACACACATTTGTGTAGTTTGATCACAAGGAAGAAGCTCAAGTGATTAAACAAAGCCAGCCATGGGTAAATATTGATATACCCACAAACAGGAGGGAGATTATTGCTATTGTACAATGAGATTATCTGTAAAAGAAAAAAGAAAACAGTTCAGGTTCCAGTGTTGATGCATGGTATGGCTTCCAGTAATCTAGAGGTAAACATAAGTCAGTTGTGCTCAGAGGTGACAAGCATAAATGAAATATTGTGGGGAATAGCAACTCAAATTACAAAAGGTTGGAAAAAGTGGGAGAAGCATTAAACAGATATTCAGATGAGCTGATAAAATTGCAAAAATCCGAGGTCAAAATGAAGAAAAAGCTGACTAAGTATAAGACTGTTCAAGAAGAGTTGTTTCAAAAAATGGTAGAATTAGAGGACAGAGCACATAGGGAAAAATCTGAGATTTTCTTCTGTACCACAGAAACTAGAAGAAATAGATTGTATTAAATTTATGAAGACATGAAGGCTCAAATAAGCAGCTGGACTGGTATTCCACAGCAGGAACTGTTAACTGAAAGCGCACACTTTGTGTATATTCCAAATCTGGCCATGAGAAGCAGCCAAGACCTGTGTTAGTAAAGATGAAAATCTGCCAGCAGAAAGAGTTGATCCTGACAAAACTGGCAAAAAAGAGCAGTGCTAAAGATGGAGACAGTAGAGTGTTTGCAGAAAATGATCATTCACTGTGCACCAGGCAGAAGAGAAACAAATTTATTCCAGCAACCAGAGAATGTCGAGAGACAGGTGTGAGATTCAACCTGCTATATCCAGCTATCTTCATAATATTTTTTTTCCTGGAGGATAAAAATTATTTTTCAATGCAAAACAGGCTAAAGAGGAAATACAAAAGTGTGTCCTACAAAAACGTGAGCCATCAAGCTGAATTGGACTCTGTTTCTCATTCTTTTGATAATAAAGCACATGGAGAGAATCTGCCAGTGAAATCATTTCCACAGTTCTAAATGAAAATGCTTGAGAAACAGAGAAAAGCACAGGAGTTTACTAGAAAAGTCAGGAGTACCTTGGAATTGAACCAGAATCTGGAGCTGGGAGATGGAGATGAACCGGAAGAAGACCAACAACCTGGAAATTAGTGAATAAACGTAAGACTGCAAAGCATCAATCACATTTGTGAAATATGGCTGTATAAGAAAAAAGTGGAAAGAGTGGACTTTTCTGGACTTTGTTAAACCTTTGGAGAACTGAAAGGCATTTGCATCACTCCATGCCATTAATGTTTGGACAGAAAGTGAGGGAAAGGGAAGAGAAAGGAAAAAGGTAACTAAGTAAAGCAATTTCTGTTCTTAAAAGTGTTTCTTTGAAACTTTTCACAGTATAAATTACATGTTTTACAGTAAAGCATTTTAATTGTTCTTACATGTGATAAAGATACTAAAATAAACAGATGACTTTTTAATATTTTAGTATTAAGATATGTAGGCATTACAATGCAAAAAAGAAAAATGGCTAGACAAAAGCATGTTTAAGTTAATAGGCTGTAATCTTGGGTTGTTGAGGTGGAGGCTACTTACCTCTCAAACACTTAGAGCAACAATTCTGGACAAATCAAAAAATAATCTGTGCACAAAGGCCAAAATGTGGGAAAATTTTAAATATCACTCCTATAAAGTTAGAAAGTTGGTAGAATAACAGGGTCTTTGTAATTATTTATTGACTACAGTCCTCAATAATTAGCCAGAAAACCACAATTTATTGAGGAACAGACCAGAAATATGACAGACAAATGTGGACATTCTGTCAAAATCTGGAAAGTTGAGAGGTATGGGAGAATGGGGTTCAAAAATAAAAAGGTCATGATATATGTAGATTTGATATGTTTTCTCTTACTTTTGCATAGGAGAATGCCTGAAAACTAGTTTTAAGTGGACACTAGTAAATAAGAGAACACTGACTATAATGGAAAGTTTTCCTTTAGCAATGTTTTGGTTTGTCTTTAGAAGCCTGCAGTCGAGGACTGCATTTTTTCTTATGTTTCCATGGAGACAAGCTGATAATAGGGCAATGAAAAGCCAGAACACTAGTTTCTTCAAGGGTAAAAGTTAATGTTTTCTGAAAGCATGCAAGTTATTTTTCACATCTGGGAGGGGAATAAAGATTAAAAAGAATAGACACCAATTATTTTAAGTAGAAGCGCTGACAATGACACGTGTCTTAGCATGAATAACCTCAATTGTAGGTTAAGGCTTGTCTTTCCAGCTACCTGTTTGGGACACTTGTTCCTATTAAGAGGGTTAAAGTTCATTATTTGAAGATGTACATAGTTTTGTGTGTTCTATTGTTAACAGGTTATGGGGGTAGTCTTGGAGTGTGTTTTTTGAGGGTTTTCATTAAAACAAAAAGTCTTGTAAAATGTGATATAGGTTCCAGTGCTGATAAGAACAAAATGTATAATGGATTAACCTGCCAAACATTAGTGAGTGGATGTATTACAAAAGTTGGAAATAATAGACATTTAAAAAAGCTGTTATATATAATAGGTGGGAATAATGATTTCCTATTCTAATGATGATATTTTTCATGTTATCTTGGAATCTAAATGGTCTCACAGGGATAGATAAAAAGGAAATAATATTTAATTATATTAAGAACTGCAGCATGCAAATGGTAATGCTACAGAAGATACATTTGGAAAGAACTAAGCATGTGAATTTGATATAGAAATGATTTCAGAATGGATACTTAGCAGAATATCAGGGACAAAGATAAAGAGGGGTACTTATATTAATTGCCGGAGGAGCTCCAATAATGATAGAAGATGAAAATAAAAGACAATAATAGCAGATTTGTGGTAGTGAGGGGTACTGGGAAGACAAGAGGATTATACTGCACATATTTATATTCTACCTAAAACTGCTATTACAGAGCTTAAAACAAACTGTGAGAAATAATCAGCTTTCAGCAGGGAATATTACTTTTAGGTGGGGACTGGAATTTGATTTGCAACAATGAGGATGTAAGGGTGGGGTTAGAAGGGAAAATATAACAGATGAGGATAGATTACTGAAGAAATTTCTGAAAATGTTTGCTGTGGAAGATGTGAATTCAGTAGCAGGAACTCAGGAAGAATTTACATATTATTTCCCAAGGTACAATACCTGGCCTAGACTAGAAAGAAGTTATATTTCACATGAATGTGGGGATTTAACTGAGAACTTAGACACATCCAATAACTATTTCAGATCATGCTTCATTAATAACTAAGATAAAAAATAAAGGTATTTAAGTAAAAATGAGACACTGGCACTTCCCCCACCTATCAGTTAAAAAGATAGGAATTTAATGAATGAGTAGTGGAAATTATTTGGGAGTAATTAGGAAAGATAGTACTGCAGAAGTTATAGCTAGTGAGTAGGATAAAATCGAAGTGGAGTTTAAAAATAGGGGAGAAATAAAAGAAAAAGAGACATGTTTAAGAAGTAACATAAATTATTTAGAAGGGCTGACAAAGGTTAAAGTGCATTAGAATAGGGGGAATCCCACAGAATAAGAAGAGGCGCAGAGAAAATAAGGGAGTACCTGAATAATATGCATGCATTTAGAAAGATTGCTTTTAAGCAACTTTTTTGATAATAACTCCAGGGCACAAAAATCTTTGGTACAATGACTTAGGCAACATAAAGTAGAAGGGGTTGTTGCCAAACTTAGGAAGCCTGTAACAAGGTAAATAACCAGATATCCTGTAAAGGGATTAGAGATATTTCAGAAGTTTTATGAAAATGTTATAAAACAGAGAAGTGAGGAAATCAAGAAAAAAAACAAACAAATGGAAGTATTTATGGAAGACTTAAATATGCCGTGGTTGGAGATAGATGATGCTCAACAATTAATAGTAAAGGTAAGAGGAGATGAGATAAAATGGTGATGTATAACCAATCTGCAGGAAAGTCTCCAAGAATAGATGGTATTCTGGTAGAATTTTGAAAGCTAGAAAGGAAGAAAGTGATAAAGATCTAGAAGGTTTTGTTTAACAGTATTTTAAAAGGAAGGGAAGCCCTTGCATCCTAGAAAAAAAGCTATGGTGGCTGTAATACCTAAACATAGTAGCACACCATCATATCCAGATTCATATTGGCCCATTTTAATTTTAAACTATGATTATAAAATGTTTATGTCTATAATGGCTAAAAGAATGGTAAATCTGCTGCCAAAATTGATAGATATGGATCAGTGTGGTTTTGTGGATGGGAGGCAAACATTTGATGACATTAATAGAACAATGATGATCCAGAGGGAAGAAGAATGTAAGAACATGCTGTTTGGTGGTGGTGGGACTTGATGCAGAGAAAGCATTCAACAAAGTAAGCTGGGTTGCTGAAGGATAATGGAAGCATTTGTATTTCCTAATACAATAATAAGGTTAATTAGGAGCATATATCAGGGATCAGAGGCAAAAATCAAAGTGGAGAAGGTTTCTCTCTGGTAAGTTGTATTTGAACAGAGGAACCAGGCAGGAGTGTCCTCCTTCCCCTTTGTTATTTGCATTATATATAGAACCACTGGCAGAGAAAATAAGGGGCTCAGAAATTCAAGGATATAGTTGGTATGGTATTCAAGAAAAGTTGGTTTTATTTGCACATGATATTATTTTGTACCTGACAGAACCAGAAAAGGACATCTTAGTGTTGTGGAACCATTCCATTTTTTTCTGGATATAAAATGAATGAAGATAAAACAAAGCCTATAGCTACAGATTATGTACTCACGCATTAATTGATTCAGCAATATCCATATTTATGTGAACATGATAAAATTAAGTATTTAGGAGTTGTTGTTGTTGTTGTCTTTCGGCTTTTCCCGGTTAGGGGTCGCCACAGCGGAACTCCGGTCCGCTAATGATTGGCAGTAGATTTTGACAAACGTCGAGGTGCCAGCTCGACGTTCAACCTTCATCCAAGACATGCCCATTTACGCATGTCTTTCCAACACCCACCCAACCGCGGGAAGGACATGCAGACTCCACACAGAAGGCACTCGAGTATGGGTTTAAAAGTATTCTGTTATGATAGCCAAGATATGTTGGAAGAGACTAAACAAAAGATAATACAAAAACTGAGAAACTGGAGGACCTTGATTATGGATATGGATAGCAAGATGGAAGCAGAAAATGAATTTAGTCCCTTTAGTTTTATACACAGATAAGGCATATGTTTATAGAGAAGTAGATTAGTACTAAGCTAACTTTCCTTGCGAGCCATTTTAAGCCTAGCCAGTTATCCCTTGTGAGACTCAAACCCTACATCTTGTGTTTGTAAGGCAAACACCTTAACCATTAGGCCAGCCTCCCAACCCTTATAAGCCAAAAGAGAAGTTGTGGATAGCAATTAATAAAGAGTTTAATGCTATCTGGGAAGGGAAGAGGGCAAGAGTCAGGTGGGATAAGTTGATCCTTCCAGCAGAACAAGGAAGTTTATGATTACCTGATTTAAAGGTATATTTTAGAACTTCACATTTAAGGCTCTTGTACATGACACAAGCAGAAAGCTACAATTTAAAGTGGAAAGCAATGATTATGAAGTGGGGGGTGCTAATTCAAGAAATAAGGAAAGAGAGGAATTTTCGATGCAGATCCTTAAGGAGAATAACAACTGTCATACAGAATGTTATATTCATAAAGTAGCAGAATGTATACTAAGAACTAAGCCAAAACAGCAATAAAGAAAGGTGATTCTGCCGAAAGGGATGACTGCAATTAGGGTACAGAGAATAGGCAAGAGGAGGCTGGAATTTGCTGGATGAAGCTGGCAAAAAACAAGGTATTAGGAACAAATAATTAGAGAGGAAAAGGTAGTAGAATGTGAAGAGCCAAGAAGATATTTGGCTGCAGGCTAGAGATTGCCTCCTCTATCAGGAATTGATATCTGAGTAAAGGCAAAGAGAAAGGGTTAGAGGAATCCTGAATGACCTGTAGTAGTTGAGTATATAACTGAATCAAGAAAAGAAGCTGATGTTAAAAAAGAATAATTAGTAGGGCATATTAAATATTGCACAATAACTGTAGCAATCAGTCAGTGGAGGCCAGAAGAGATTTACAATGAGTCAATGAAAAAAATGTAAGAATTCCTGAGAGCTAAGCATTCCATGTCATAGCAGGCTGTAGACAAGAAGGAAATTGTAGTGTTTTTCTACTCAAAGAAAATACTTGAAAGAGTTTCCAAACCACTATAAGTCTGATCCATGTCAATCAAGGATTTAAAAAAAGATGGTAAATGTCTTATCATTGTCAGTCCCACATCTATGGCAGTGAGCACTGAAGACTGCAGAAGGAATATCTGTTGACAAATGGGGCTGATGTCATCTAACCAGGTGTTTTCTCTAAACAATTGGTCATAACAGCTCTCTAGTTGGATCCAGTGGAGTTCAGGTCCTACCTAATGGCCTGTGTTGTTTTACAGGGTTCTTGCTTACTACACGGATACTGACAAGACCCATTTCAATGTTTGTTTTCACCTCAGAATGACAATAGGTCACTGTAAAATGGATTTTGTTACTTTGCATTGGGAACACCACCATGACTGGACAATGGGTGGCACCTACCCCTTGCCTCATCTGGATCCTCAGTTGTCTATACTAATGAAAAGTAATAGAAAGGATCTGGTGGGGGGGGGGGCTGAAAAGGGCAACAAACTTGCACTATATCTGCATTGTAAAACTAACCTTCCTTGCAGTAATAAATGATAAACTGAGTAGAAAAGTTCCTAGTACCTACTGAGTTCTAAATTAAAGACATAGTGATTGAGACTTGAATAAGAAGTTAAAAGTAATCAGCAGAATTTTAAAACAGATATTATTAGGGACAGGGAATGGTAGTAGTGCAACACATATTTTAGGTACTTTTTGTACCTGTGTCCATCAACCATCAAGACTCGCGCCCCCCCTGTCAGACTGTGCCCATTCGTTCTTCAGTACTAAGGAATTAACACTGTACAGTATGTGGAAGTAGCCTTCTAGACAAGCTGTCATATAGCTGTCATACAGACTGCTATGAGATTTACCTGTGCTTTCACTGGCATTCTGGCAAAGAAGTGTGTTTACCAATGCAGTGGAATGAGCTACCTGCATCCCAGCTCTTGCACACTCACCATTGCAGGTTACCACCTGTCAGTGGCATGGTGAGCCGAAAGCCTGCCCCAAGACATATACTGAAATGGCACTTCCTCCTCTGAGAAATCATTGCTGTATGAATCCTGATCCACCCATTCCTCCATGATGTGCATGTTGATCCTCCAATGCCCACTCTATGAAGTGCCAGAGATGCTAATCAAATTCAGGTCACCTTGACTGTACTTAAACCTTTATCATTCTGTACAGCTGTAGCTTGATTAATGCAAAATATAAAATTAAACAAAAGCTTAATCAGAAAAAGTGTGCAGACTGGTAGGAAGTCAGCATCTTAAGGTAACTGCAGTTTCATATAATACTGGCAGTACACACCTGATCTTCACCAAATGGCAATAAGACAATGCTTAAAGAATACTGACCACGTTTATTAAAAATATGCACCTTAACTTGATTTCAGAATTTACACTTATTTTTGCAGCCCTCATCCCCATTTTAGTTATGATTGTGGGAAAATGAAAACATCAAGAATTTCTCAATAAAATATAGCCATGATAAAGCTAGTAACTGCCATTTGATGGAAGCAGGTTTTCATATAGCCTTGAATTCAGTGAAGACTAAACAGACTTGCATGCTAAGGACAATGTGCAGTGCAGACAGAAGCAACTAATAGGTTACAGATAAAAATACTAGTACACTGTCTAAGAACCAGACTTTCCACTCAGCCCCAAACATCAAAGAGCCAAAATCAACTGTAGTGCCAGAAGTAGAGTGAAAGGAAAAGGCAGCCAGTGAAATACAGCCAAAGAGGAAGGCAGCCAGTAGGAAACAAAAGGCATGTAAAAAGAAAATGACAAATTCCAGTGGCCAAAATATTTATCCTAATCAAATTAAAATCCCTCTTGGGGAAAGTTAGATTTGATAATGCTGTAGATAAGAAAAAAAATTGTATATTTTGGCCATAAAGAACTCCACAAATTATAATTGTGTGCTTCCCATGTAAAGTGAAAATCCCGTTTACTTTGAGTCTTGCTACTAACTTGAATATTAGTGTGATAGCAGAAAATAGGTGAATTTCAAACCTTGCTGTTATGCCTTTAAAGCATTTTTTTGCATGGAAGGGGACAAAATAAAGCTTTACAAGGCTTAATGGTGATGGACAGGTTGACAGGCGAGATCAGACAGGAGCCCCCATGGACTATGATGTTTGCAGATGACATTGTGATCTGTAGTGACAGTAGGGAACAGGTGGAGGAGACCCTGGAGAGATGGAGATATGCTCTAGAGAGAAGAGGAATGAAGGTCAGCAGGACTAAGACAGAATATATGTGTGTGAATGAGAGGGAGGACAGAGGAATGGTGGGAATGCAGGGAGTAGAGGTGGCAAAGGTGGATGAGTTTAAATACTTGGGATCAATAGTTCAGAGTAATGGTGAGTGTGGAAGAGAGGCGAAGAAGAGAGTACAGGCAGGATGGAGTGGGTGGAGAAGAGTGTCAGGAGTGATTTGTGACAGTCGAGTACCAGCAAGAGTGAACGGGAAGGTCTACAAGAGGGTAGTGAGACCAGCTATGTTATATTGGTTGGAGACAGTGGCATTTACAAAAAGGCAGGAGTCAGAGCTGGACGTGGCAGAGTTAAAGATGTTAAGATTTGCACTGGATGTGACGAGGGTGGACAGGATTAGGAATAATTATATTAGAGGGTCAGCCCAGGTTGGAATGTTTGGAGACAAAGCCAGAGAGGCAAGATTACGTTGGTTTGGACATGTGCTGAGGAGGGATGCAGAGTATATTGGGAAAAAGATGTTAGACATGAAGCTGCCAGGTAACAGGAAAAGAGGAAGGCCTAAGATAAGGTTTATGGATGTGGTGAGAGAGGACATGCAGGTGGTTGGTGTGACAGAGCAAGATGCAGTGGACAAGAAGAATGGAAACAGATGATATGCTGTGGTGACCCCTAATGGGAGCAGCCGAAAGAAGAAGAAGAAGAAGATGTTCAGGGCATACTCATGCACATGCAACAGCCAAAAGGCAGAGATCCAGAGGCTGGGGATGGGAAGGAGGAGTCTGAGTGTAGGCAGCTGCCAAAAAACAGAATGTTCAGCTTGGAGGCATGGCTATGCCAGATAGCAGCAATTGGCAAGGCAGGGAGGGGTGAACAAAAACAACAAAGAAAATATTCTACATGGGGCATTATGGTTCATCATATCCTATCAGAAGAAGGAGAATACAATAAAAGTTAAAGAGGGAAGTGGGACATATTGCTGTATTACAAGAGATAAAACTGAAAATCAAGGATGGGGAGAATGTCTTGTGTTATGACTAACCCAAGGGAGAAATGAACACAAGGCAGGAGAGGAAAGAGGAGATTAGCAATTGTATTTCAAAGATGGCTTCAGATAACCACAGCAAAAGTGATAAAAAGCCGAACATTTAGAAGGATCATCAGGCAGGGAAAGTTGGAAGGCACATGTTGGACAACAGGAAACATAAATGCACCAAACTGGAATGAAAAAGGATTCTACAAAAACTTTTTTTGAAACCTGGAGCAGTCAAGAAGGGATGGACTAGAAATAATGGGGGTGGACTACAACGTCACCATAGAAACAGAAAAACATATTTATATATTTCCAAAGAAAATCATTCATTAAGCACCGCCATTTATGGGAAGACAGTACAAGCTGTTAAGTATGTCCACTCTGAAAGTATGCACCCGAAACATGTCTTTAGAGGTGTTGTTAAGAACCAACCAATTTTTCAGAGCCAACAGGCTAAGCACTAATGAAGGGACATTTTCTAGCGAAATGGAAGGAATGGCAGTTGACTTTAAGAGCGAGGGATATGATGCTAAACTTATTGATAAATCTAAGAATTTAGTGAAGCAGTTGAGAAAGGATACAGCTAAACCTTACTTTACGAATACAAGTAATACTATGACTAGTCCCAGTATGAGTAAGGACAAGACAAGAGGTCATATTAGCTATATTATGATATTCAACAGACACACTGATATCATAGGAGATATAATTAGAAGAAATTGGATGATCTTAACATCTGACCAAGAAATTATTGATCTGACAGGAGAAAAACCTTGGTTTGTTTATAAAAGACAAAATCAATTAAAACAATATTTATGTTATAAGGACATTAATAATAAAAAAAGTCTAATAGCAATTTTAAGAAGACAGGAGCAGTTCCTTGTTATAAATTGCATTCATTGTATAGATATTTGTACTGATTCATCTTTTAGACACCCAATCAGTGGGGAGAGCTTTATATTCAGAGCAAGGGGCACCTGCACCACAGAAAATGTGATATGGCTTGCTCACTGTCTGCAATGTAATAGTTTTTACATTGGTAAAACTAATAAAAAGTTGAAAGATAGAATAAGTGCACAATATGTCAGATGTACGCCAAAATGTATTAATAAATGCTTTAGCAAAACACATATCTAGTGAAGGACCACAACATAAGTTTAAGTTTAGAATTCTACAGGTTATTTTTGCATATAGTAATGAGGGGGTATTATAAACAATACAGAAATGTTTGAGTACAAGTGGATTGGATTAATTATTTTTGAACTGACCACCCTCCAGGACTCAATACTAGTGTCAGCATTAAACCAATTTTAAAAGACAAACATATTATCTAGAGTATGTTACACTATTTGTTTTACCTTTTTTATCAATGAACACTTTAAATGTAGTTAATTGACTGTATGATTTGATTGGCTGCTTATCGTTTTTAAGGCTTGTAGAAGCCTTGTGTTTTAGATACTGATGAAGAGTTTTACTTGAAAGCTTTGCCATTTTTATTAAGGTCGTTGAGCATTGGCTTTCTTGTTTCATATATTTTTTTGGTTTGACTTAAGTGTACTTTGAAGTCCTTTAACCGTGTAGCTGATTTGTCTGGACTGTTTAACAAAACCAATCAACCTGACAAACATGAACTAAGGATTCCTACACTCAGTATAGGTTCACTGGTAGGACATAGTTTGGAAGTGGATGACATGATGGCAGTGAGAAGGCTGGACATCATCTGTATCTAAAAGACAAGATGTAAGGGCAGTGCATCTACTACTCAGGGGGAGGCAAGACTAGGAGTGGGAAATGTGGTGAACAAGAGTCTTCAGAAGACAATGAGGGGTGTCATCTGAGTTAATGACAGACTCATGGCAGTCAAGTTCCATTGTCAGGATAGGGCACTTGTCATAATCTCATCCTGTGCCCCACAACAGGGTTGTGATAGTGAGGAAAAGAGTGACTTCAGGCAGCAGTTGCAGGACCTATTAGCTAAAGATGGGCAACATAAGATGGGGCCTTGAATGCACATATGAATGCACATATCGGGACAGACAGGATATGAGGACTCTCTGGGTCCACATGGGTTGAACAACAGGAATAAAAAAGAGAAGCCATTTTAGACTTCTGTCTGGCAAATGGGTTGATGACGGTTCAAAATATGATTCACTAAGGGAGACATTCATAAGCCCACATACAAAAGTGTCCAACATGTAACTAAGATGTACTTACTTTTAGAAAAGAAAGGGCATTGGGGTAGAATCAATGATTGCAAGTCATCCCTAGTGAAACAATCAGCCCACAGCATAAACCACTAGATGCCACATTCAACTGCAAGCAGTGGTCAGATAAGGCTTTAAGATCAACAGAAAATAGGCTGAAGATCTGGAAGTTGAATGGAGAGAAAGAACAAGTGTTCAAATAAATACTCAGGGCTCTAGCACATCAGGAAGAAGAGGAAATAGGTGTAGTTGATGAAGAATGGCAGTAATTCAAATCTACATGTGAGGAGCGTAGATCAAATATGAGTGGTACAAGTGCAGGAAAGCAGGACAATCTGGTGAAGAAGATTTGGGACAGACAAGAAGAAGGCAA
The DNA here is from genome assembly GCF_019279795.1 of Protopterus annectens. Classification (NCBI taxonomy): domain Eukaryota; kingdom Metazoa; phylum Chordata; order Ceratodontiformes; family Protopteridae; genus Protopterus; species Protopterus annectens. Next base: position 1,114,442,641 of record NC_056730.1, read on the forward strand.
GAGGAAATGAAGGTGTCCAGCAAAGATATGGATGGACGGTCTGAGAGAAGACCTGAAAAAGTCAGGCATGACTGCCGAAGAAGGTAGAAGAGTGACATTGAATTGAGATAGATGGCAACAGTTGATGGAACACCCCAACCCCATGTAGAAGATGTAAAAAAGAGGGTTGATAATGATGATTTTGATTATTCAGATAGTGAGGCACATGCAAAAAGTACACAGAGCAGGAGATCAAAGTCCAATAATAGTGAATTAGATGTTATCTAACCCCCATGATATTGGTGAAAGAAGTCAGAAAGGAGGATAGTAGATGCTGCAGGAGTCAGGTGGAAGAGGCAGGACTGATATACTTATAAGATGATATATGGGCACAAGAAGTCTGGAAGCAGGTACAAAATATTAGGTGAGTCATCCTTTAAAAGGAATCAGAGAATACATATGAATTTGTATATGGGGAATAAGAAAGAGGACAGCATCTGAAAAGAAAGAGAAATTAACATTATCCGCATTATCTGGCTGTTGCTTACTGAAGTTAGAAACATCATCACTCAAAACTAGAATGGAACAAAAATAGTACAAGAGTATGAATTATACAAGCGGTTCCTAGATACAGATAGAAAATGGCAAAACCTGACTAATGAGGAAAGGAGGGGAGGGAAAATGAAAAAGCAATGAAACAAGGTATTATAATACTGCAAGAGGAAAAATCATACAGGAAGACAGAGAGGATGAACCCAAATGGATGGCGGATTGGGGGGTATAGGGATATGATATGAAATGAAGCAACCAACTGCTGATCAGATATGGTGCATCATATGTGAGGATTGCAAATTAATGTAATGTAATGTACTGTATGGAGTTAATAAAGTTAAAAAAATGCATATCTAGTCCTCAGTACTGTCATTTCTAGTGCTGGTATGGAATGCTGTTAAGCTGTTGGCAAATCAACAAGCTGACCTCTGACCAAAAATCATTAGCAACTGGTTTTTGAAAGCAGCAAAATAAATATATCAGTAAAGTCATTTGTGTCACCAAAAAATAACTGACCAGTACTAGTGACAAAGTAAGCCAAGACATTCAGATTTCACCAATGAGTTAGAACGAAAGGTACCTTTTGATGCTGGAAAAAGAAAAAAAACTGGAGCAAGCTAATATGCTGGCACAGTCATCCATTTGTTCATCCATTCGTTTTTTTTTGACCCACTTTATCCTTTTACAGGATCACAGGAGTGTCAGAGCATATCCCGGCAGCCACTTTGTCCAAGACACAAAGCCTTTTTAGATCAGGGTAACAAATTCTGCAGATTTGTTATAGTTACAGTCCCTTAGTCAGTTCCCTGAGTGAGACTGTGTTCAATATCTTTGTGGAAACCATTGTTTTTGTTAAAAAAAGTGATTAATGATAAGCTATTTAACTAGGTATCCTTTGTTCATCTTCCTTATTCATTAAGCATTTCTAGAAGAATGCACTATGAATTCTCACTAGCAAAAAGCTCATGTCACACTTTCCCAGTCTCGAAAACTTGTAAATTACAATTCAAATGTGCACATTCCTGGGATATGTGTACTCAGCCTTCTCAGTTTATGAATGTGTGACAAATTAATAATAATTTTCCAAGTTCTTTTGCGCATCCCATGTGAGTTGAAGCTCCCCGACTACCACCAAACGTTATTATTCCTCACTACTACATCATTGCTTCTCAGAGAAATAGTGGTTGTTCTATCTTTCTGCTTTTCCCGGTAAGGGCTCGCCACAGCAGAACTCCGGTCCGCTAATGATTGGCAGTAGATTTTTACGTACTGAGTTGCCAGCCCTGAACGAAGGTACGCCCATTCACGCATGTCTCCACACAGAAGACTCTTTAGCTGAGAATACTGACAAAAAAAAAATCCTAAAGCTTGTCTCAAGCTTTCTTCAAGGTTCAGCAACCTCAGACTATCCAGAGTTCACTGATAGAAGAGTGTATACATTTTGCTGTACTAAGAAGTGAACAACAAAAGTTTGGCATATAACAACTCAAACCAGCATTCTCAAGTAAATCTGTATCTGCCTAAGAACTGAAGCAAGTAAAAGTAAGTCTTGTTAGAGAAAAGATATAAGTTAATTTTTAGAATGTCTAGAAGTTACTGTTGTCATCAGAATCCCTGTCCATTCACGTAAATCTTTATTTTCACCCTTGGTGATAGAGTCCTATAACATCTGATTACAGCAGTTTTGGAAACTTAGGGGGGGTGTTTTTGAAGTATGGTATACTGATTTTTTTCTAAGAAATATCCTTTTTCTGTATTATTTATGAAAAGATGCCATTCTGTCAGTCTCTTGTCTCAGCAATACTAGCATTTCTGTGTGAGTGGTGGCTTGCAGGTGTGCTGCTAAGATGCTCTGTGTCAATCTGAGCAGTAGTTTGAGTTTTGCCAGGCTGCATTTCCAATTTTTGTTTCCTTTGCAACAATGGTTCACTCTATCCAGTGAGATGTATTGTTTCTATAGTGGTCTTTGACTGGCTTTGCTGCAGCCACATCTTTTAGCATATAATGTGTCTACTTCTTCCCTACTTACTTTACCATTACGCCACCCATTGTCTGTCAGTGTGTTCAGGAATTACTGTTCATGGGCAGTGTGCACTGCAGCGGGAGTGCTAATCTAGGATTGCATAGTTAACTGAAAACTCATGTCTGGGTGTGGTTAATGATGGATTTACCCACAATTGGTGTCATTCCCCCTCGTGATCAAACAAAGCCAACCATGGGTAAATCCAAAATTACTCACACTCAGGAGTGGGTTATTACAATGACATTATTTAAGACAAAATTGCTTACAATGACATTACAAAAATTGCTTATCTTTCGTAAAAAAGGTTTTTGTATAATGGTGCTGTAGTGTTCCTCTGCAATGTTTCTCATTCTTCTATGTTTTCTGATGTACTGTGCATGCATATGGGACTTACATTCCTATGCTTGCATAGCACGTCAGTGCTTTTCAAGAGAAGCAATGGAGAAAAGAGACTCTCTGTTGCTGTTTTTTTTTCTCTCTTTTTTTAATGGCCTGCTCTGCTCATATTAATGGTAGAAACCTGGACAAAGAGCAATGTAATGGGGGGGGAAAGGTCTAAAAATAGAAACAGATTTTATTACTCTTATGATGACCCTACTTAAACCCGGGTAGTAACTAAGGAGCCTCAGTCCTCACTATGGTTTCCGGTAAGGCAGCATCACTGAAAGCAGGGATAGAACACACAATTTCCCCTATGAGTACACTGGGAACAGGCACCTAACCTGGGACTGGACTATATGCTTTACTCCAGGTCCCCAAATGAGTCTTCGCACTAACTTCTGCAGAGCACAGTGTCTTACTTCTAGGTATTTGACACACTCGCTCTTAAATATTTAATAGACACACATACAGACACTGTTGGGAAAGACTGGCACAGATTCACCTGCTATGTCCTCTTTCCCAAATTACAGGGTAATGGCTGCCACGAGTCAAGTACCACAATACCCTTCAAAAGAGGTTCTCAGTTGTACTGGGTAAAACAAATATTGATATAAATAGTAGCATGTAATCCAAGCAGTAAGGCTTTTTGGAGTGGCCTAGGTGTTATCACAATAAGTATAAACACTCTCAGGTTATTAAAAGTACTTTCTAAATAACCAGCCACAATAACATGTAATAAAATATTTAATAATAAATAAAATTATTTAAAACATTTATACATTGAATAAATTATTCAAATAAACTACAGAGTTTCACACATAGGAATTATGAAAATAACACTGAAGGAAAGATTTCACACTGATTGTAGAAAAACTCTAACTGTAGATGCCTGTCTAGAGATTAACTGTCTAATCTAACTTACTCAGCAAGGCAAGATGATACTCTTACTTCTGCCAGGCAAGATAAGAATATATGTCCACTCTTCAGGCTGGTCCTCAGCGACTAGAATAGGCACTCCTACTATTTCTACGGAGCATCTCTGGAAAACTCTGAGTGATAACTACTGATCTGGAAAACAACAACTGACAACTGAAGAACAACCACTACTGCTGAACTATTACTGAACTACTACTACTACTGAACATTAACTGACTCAGCACCTGCTTTTATAGCAGACTTTTTTAAAAGTCACAGAAAGCTGTTATGAGAATTCTACTGTCATGTCAGACTTTAAAAAGTAAGCAAAACAACTGCTGTGTAGATTCTATTCCTTTCAGCTCTTGTCACGTGATGGCATCACATCTCAGTCAGTTGAATGGCATAACCTACATTCAGAATTATTTTTTAAAAAAACATGTACATTTGGTCAGCCAGAAGAATATTGTTTGATTCAAACATCTTACATAAATCAAAATAATAATCAAAAAACATAAATTTATTTACAAAATTACAGCTAGTCATGCTGGCATATATAACACAGGGTAATATACAATTATCTACAAGTATTTACAAAACTTCAGCCAGACATGCTAGCACAGACAACAATGTCTAGTATCCTCACAGCTCTTACTACAAACTTAGTAAGTTGCTTGAAGGAGGAGGTTTGTATTAGCATGCATTTTCTGAAGGACATGAAACATAAACCTCAAATGTCTGTCATTATTTTGTAACTTCAATCCCTAGTGGTTTACCAGAAAACTGTTTTTTTAATGAAAAAAAAAAGAAAAAGAAGAAAACTATGAGCCAAAAATCAGGAAATTCTGGGAAAATCCAGACAGTTCAGAGGTATGAAATTCTGCCGAGATTTAAGGAGGGACAGCACTAAAATACAAGGAAATCAAGTACATTTCTGTTTTAGTTTTGCAGACCATACCTGTTTTTTCCTTGTAATTAGTTCTGTCCTCCTTAGCATATATCAATAGAAAAGTCAAGATGCTCAATGGTACTTTAGTGGCCAGACTTTTTCTATTGATATATGCTTGATTTACAAAGGGCACTCTTGTTGGGCTGCCCAATGAGCATGCACATTTTTAAATACTAATAAAAAGTAATTGTATAATGAGAAATATATTAGCAGTGTCACTTCTAGCAGCAGCTACAATAGAAGCAGCAGTGTCAGCCAAAAAGGGCAGCCAACATACCCCTCCAAAACAGTAGCAGTGTATTGTGTGTAGCACAAGGCCACTGATTTCTTTCTGTTACATGCTGGGATGATGTGAGGCATTGCCAGCTAAGCCATGAGAAGTAGGGCAGTGGATATGTAACACATGCCAACACAGCTAGCTAGAGTTTTGTAAAGAATTATATTTCATTTGTATATCAAACTGATTTGTACATGTGCTTGTGTTGAAGATGTATTTGTAAAGCTGCTTGTGTTAGAAATGTATCAACAGTGGGTCCTGCTAAACAGAAAAGAAATACACCAGTATGTCAGATTGTATTGTAACTGTTGAAATCAATATATTGTTACAGAGGATACTGGAAGAGAAGAGGCTATTCTCAGTCCAGCTGACTTTGAAAAATAGTATGAAATGAAATTACCTGGTTTAGGCCATAAAGATTGTATCTTACAGTTCTGATTGCAGCCAGAGGCAAAATGTCTGTGAAAAACAGGACTAGGAATCCTACTGTATTGTCCTTATTGGTGAACTAATTGCTATCCTGGAAGGGTGAAAGTTTTTGAAATGGTATTATAGTTTCAAGATGCTATAGCACATCTTAGCAAAGTGCTGTGCGTGTGTATGGTAACACATATTTGCAAGATTCTGGCTCAGATTTGTAAGATTCTGGCTCAGTTTCCAGTAAATGGGGTCGTGTAGAAATCAGAAGTTAAGTGATCAGATGTGTGTGATGTCATTTTGCAATCCAGCACTGAAATGATGTTTTAATACGATATGAGACAGAAGTCTCAGGGCAGTCTGTTTTGAAGCCTGACAAAAAGAAAGACCACTCACCCACTTCACCTTGTCTTGCTCTAGTAAGTAAACTAGGGGACAGTAATTCTTTACATCAGTCAGGAAAATATAGTGTGATTATTGTTTTTCTGTATCTGTTTGAACCTTTCCATCTGTGTTATTTTTAATATTTCATGTGATTGAAATTCTGGTGTTTATTGTAAATAGATATTTAGTATTTTCATATTCTTTTATTATTAAACATATTTCAACTGTTTATTGTGACTGATCTTTTAGAGAATATTTTATCCTTTGAGAGTACTTAAATTTATTTGGTGACACTGTGGCCGCTCTTGAAAGCCTTGCTGCATTAGTCAAACGCTACCATTTGTATTCACATAGTTTTACTCAGTATAATTGGATACCCTGGTAAGAGCCTTAGAGTAGCTGGCTTTGGAGTCTGGGCAGAAGGGGCATAGCTGGTAAATCTGTGCCAGCTTTTCCCAGGTGTGTATGTGTGTGTGTGAAAATCAAATCTCAAAAAGTGTGTGTGTCAGCTACTTGGAGCAGGGACACAGAGCACTGGTTTCACAGAGAGGGTGGTGGAGGACTTGGAATACTCAGGTGAGGTCTCAAGTCTACAGCTGTGGTCAGTGTGGGGCCTGGTTTGAGAGAGAGAGGGAGAGAGAGAGAGAGAGGAGAGGAGAGGAAACCCAGCCCCAGGATGGGAGTATGTTCCCTGTGTGCTCTTAAGGGAAATTGTGCTTGGTCCAGAGAGCTGCATCTGGCAATACTGTGTGCATCTATTGTTGTTTCAGGTGAACGTCCCTTACTGGTGTCAGTGGTGAGGATTGAAGCTCCTTGAGTACTGGCCCAGAGGGTGGATATCACACATACTGCCACTTTCTGAGTGGAAACCATACATCTAAAGTGCTTTAAAGCTTGATTTTGTAAAATGGATGAGAATACAGTGTTAAGTTTACACTTCTTTGCTGATAAATAAATGTCTGTGAGGCTGAACAATTAGTAGTTTTTATGAAAGGAGTAACAGAAACAATTTGAATTAACACTGACCTGCTCATTTGATTGTTGCAGCAACAAGCTGATGTCACCTTTTAAAATAATTGTCATGAGTTTTTTGTGTAATTCTTCATTAATGGCATGCCATTACTTAGTGTTGTAGGGGTGCTTCAGGCACTACAGGCACTTATATCCAGTAGATAGTGTAGGCCATTTTCTCACTGGTGTGACATTCTGTGGCCTGAATTTCCTTGTGTTCTGACTCTGCTTCTCAAACGTTTTGGAAATATAGAGTATATTTTAGAGCATTTATTGTAACTGTAGTTGCCTTAATATTGCTACAACTCAAGTGCTCTAGGTTGCACTGCATCTGAATTGTTTGTGTGTTTTAGCTGCTTTTCTGTGTGTGTGTGTGTATATATATATATATATATATATATATATATATATATATATACTTTTCTATATATGTAGACTAGCTACTTATTCTGCTGTATTACTGCCTCTTAAATCATTTTTCAGTTGTGCACTTGCCTTGCTTCATTTAAAAAGTTTTAAATTGCTAATTTTGTAGAGTTTTAATTGCATTTACAGTTTAGGACTACACACTCAAGTGTGTTAGCCGTTTCTGTGTTTATTTACTGTATTATTGCATTGTTTAGCATGTTTTTTTTTTTTTTTTTGCTTTTTTTTTGTTTTGTTTGCTCATTTCCCACCTTTCCTAGCCAGTCCAGATCCCAGGCTTTGCTCGTCTCAGGACTTTATTTTCTGTGTTCAGAGCTATCCAGACCTAGCTGTGGTAGAGGGAAGTCCTACTGGTTACCAGTGGGAGTGGTGAGCATTGTACTGCCTAACACTAGAGTAGTGGTTTCCAGCTCTGAAATTGTAATTTTATTAGCCTTTTTGGGCTGATTTCTATCCCTTTCAACTTTCTGGCTTACAAACGCATGTGTTTGCACATTTTTCGTATCGTGCAGCATCACGAGGCTACAGTTAAACTATTCCAGGTGCCATAAAGTCTGCTCTTCAGATTTGTCCTTAGAACTACCTGGTTTCTCAGTAGTAGCAGTAAAATCTGAACCCCTGTGACTAGCACTTGCTCTAGAACCTGCTGGAAAGCACTAAGAAGCCTGAAACTGATACAAGCACTCAACTCTCCTTGTCAATATGGAGAAATTAATCGTCGGCACTAAACAGCCTATAACTGCAAAGTACCTTGCAAAGGTAAGGGAAAACAGCTCTTATACTTTACAAAAAAAGCACCTAAACAGGCATGTCCAAGGGTCAGCTTCCAGTGATTTCTCCGGCCCACCTGGTGAATCTGGGCATACTGGGGCAATGCGGCAACTGCCTCATGTACACAGACAACCCTCTCCTCCTACCACCCAACACTACAACCTGCGAGAGATGCACTTACATAGCCAAACTGGAAGCAAAGCTCTCTCCAGCCAAGATTGTGCTAGACAGTCAAGAGGAGAAGATTGACACCTGCACTACACCTCAAGCAACTCATAGCCCTTCAAAACCCACACCACCAACACCCACACATAGCAACACTAAACCCACATATGCGGAGGTCCTTAACATTAACTTGTCCAAGCAACAAGGACCTCCGAAGCTGAAATGCAAACAAACACCAGTCACAACCAAAGTGACACATAGCTCACAACACCAGTGTGCCACCCAACAACAACCCCTAAGGCAAGACAATGTACCCAACACTTTAGTCATAGGTGACTGTATAGTCAGGTACACTGATGTCCCACTCACCAGGCTGAACAAGGAGAAAATTACAGTCAGCTGCCTGTCTGGTGCCAGGATCTGCCACATAACGCATGCACTCAAGTCACTCCACAACAAGTACAAATACGACTCTGTCATTGTCCATGCTGGAGTGAATGACTTGAGACATACCTCACTGGACTACATGAAAAGAGACATGGAAGAGCTCTCGGACCATGTGGCCCAGGCAGGTATGACCCTAGCCTTAAGTAGCATCCTGCCTTCGCCCAGAATGATACCACAGTATAAGGACAAAATGATTGACTTCAACAATTGGCTAAGCTTCTGGTGTCATTCAAAGGGGATCCAGTATCTGTCTGCCTGGTAATACATGATCGACACACCACAATGCTTTGCCAGAGATGGTCTGCACCTGTCACCCCTGGGATTCAGATTACTAGCTAAAGCTCTTGCCACCCCTATAGTGCCTTTTTTAGGCAAGGTTCAAAGGACAAAACCACCACCGTAACAGATACAAGCATGCAAAATCTGAAGGCAATGCTGCTCAATGCTAGAAGTCTAAACCTCAAAATGCACTCTCTTGAGGCACTCCTAAAAATGGAGAACATCGATATTTGTGCAGTAACTGAGACTTGGTTCAAGGCTCCAGAGAGCATCCCTGCAATACCAGGCTACAACTCTTACCACACTTTTCAGCCACAAAACCAAGACCGAAACACTAAAGGTGGAGGAGTGTCTATATTCACCAAGGATAGTCACACCTCCAGGCTAGTTGCCCAACACAATGCATCTGAAATTCTCCAGGTGCAACTAACACTAGGTAAGACTGCAATCCAAACTGTAGCTTGCTACAGATCCCCCGCCATGCCCCAAGATTCTCACTACACTTTTCTAAACATACTGGAAAATATTAAGATACAACCAAACACCCTAATACTGGGTGATTTCAACTACCCTGCCATTAACTGGGAAAACTACTCGAGTACCAACTCCTTTTCCCAACGGTTCATGGAATTCATAAATTCCAATGCCCTGGATCAACTAATCCATTGTCCCACCAGGGGCTCCAATATCCTAGACTTGGTCATTACCAACATGGGAGATAGTCAGCTCCACACTAGTGGTCACCCCCTCATTTGTCAGGTCTGACCATAAGCAAATCACCCTTGACATCCACATCCCACCCCCCCCACCCCCCCACCCCCATTAAGGAAACCTCCTTAAAAAACTTCTCCAAAGTCAGCTTCATGCTACTGAAGTCAGAAGTGACAAACTTCATGGCACCCATGCAGACAGGATCTGAAAGTTCGACTGCAGAATCCTACACTAAGGCACTGTACGAGCACATCCACTTGTGCATGAATCGTGCCATCCCAAATAGAACCAAGATGCTGTCCTCCAAAAAAAGGAAGCCAATCTGGTGGTCCCCTGCTATAAACAAACTATACAACAGAAGGAAGAAACTGTTGCAGAAAAGAGGAAAATCCCAGGATGCAAAAAACTCCCTCACCAGCCTCAGTAAAAAGCTGAGATCCCTCATAAAATCCTCAAAAGCTAGTTACGAAAATAAAATTGCCAAAGATTTCAAAGACGACCACAAAGAATTCTATAGTTATGTCAAGAATCTAAATGGCAATGCTCAGATCTGCTCTGAGCTTCAACAGAATGGCATTAAATATACTGATCCCAAGGATATTGCCAATATCCTGGCAGATCAATTTAGTGTCATCTTCACTCCCCTCTCACCCCCTAAAGGGCCCATCTCAATACCAAAAGATTGCCAAATTCCGGTAATCATGGCCACACAGGTAGAAACTGCACTCTCCAAAGCTAAGAATACAGCATCCATGGGACCAGATGACATCCCAGGCTGTGTACTACATGAACTACAAAATGAACTGCCACCTCACCTAAGTGTCGTGTTTAATCATAGCCTCACCTCAGGCTTTGTGCCCACTGAGTGGTGCACAGCTACAGTTATCCCACTCTACAAGGGGGGATCCACCTTGGATCCTGTGAACTACCATCCCATCAGTCTGACGAGCCTGATTTGCAAGGGCATGGAACACATTATCATGGAACTTATAATCAAAGACATTGTCAACCTTCAAACACTGGACCCCACCCAGTTTGGGTTTGTGAAGGGCCGATCTTGTCTCCTGAACCTGACTGACTTCTTTGAATCAGTCTCCAGAGCTGTGGACAAGGGTAAGGTGGTCCACACAGCCTATCTGGACCTCGCCAAGGCCTTTGACACCATCCCCCACTCTGGAATCATAGATAAAGTTACTAAGCTAGGCATAAATCCCTACGTCACTCGATGGGTTACCAGCTGGCTTACTGACAGAACCCAGACTGTAAAAGTAGCCAACTCCAAATCCAGCCACAGACAAGTGACAAGTGGAGTACCTCAGGGTTCAGTTCTGTGAAGTACAGGCCAACACTAAGGGACTCTGGCTAACAAAGTTCGCAGATGACTGCAAACTGGGAGCCATTATTGAATCCCCAAATTATGTGGATATTCTGCAAAAAGGCCTTACAGAAACAGATGCCTGGTGCTAGAGCCATGGGCTCAAGCTTAATGCCAATAAATGTATAGTTATCCCCTTTAAAAAAAACATGTACCCATGAATTACCACATAGGTGTCAGTATACTAAACATCGAAAGTGTGATGAGAGACGTAGGGACACAGGTGGATAGTGGTCTCACTTTCGATAACCTCATCACCACAACAGTCAGAAAATCCTTCTATGTGGCACACCTCATCACTAAGGGCTTTTCATCCAGAAAAAAGGAGGTCATTGTCCCACTGTACTCATCCCTCATTAGACCCATTATAAAGTATAATGTCCCATTTGGTATGTACCTCACAAGACATCTGCAACAGCTGGAAAGGCCACAGAAATACCTCACTAAAAGAATCACAGGCCTAAAGCAGATGCCATATGCTGACCGTCTAAAAAAACTCCAGCTATACTCTGTGGCATATCGTCTACTCAGAGGCGATCTCTGCTTAACATACAAGGCCATGTCAAACCCTGAGTTGTTGGATATTTTCCACTTAAATAAATCCCAATCCCTCAGAGCCACATGCTCCAGGGATCTAAACCTTGTCATCACAATGAACAAAACATGCTGGAGGGATAGGTTCCTGACCCAGGGACTCCCCATACTCTGGAATAGACTGCTCATACATGTCAAGCAGAGTGCCTCCTTCACCCTCTTCAAAAGGAACCTTGATGATTGGATGGGAGATAGGAAATTCACCCCGGGGATCATGTCAGTCACCCTGCTAGACAGGAGTCCAGAGAAGTAAATATTGTGGGAAGAAATATCCAGGGAATTGTTATGGCTAGGCTTGTATAGGCCTTAGGGCCGATAGCCTAGTACCAACCTATGAACCTATGAACTTATGAACATTACAGTGCTGTAAAGTGCTTGTAAGTGTTGCCACAGCCTGACCTTTAATGGGTAACAACAATATTGAAATGTTTTCTAGAGACGATTAATGCAATTAATTAGTTTATTTTTGCTGTGACCACAAACTAAAGGTAGTGCTGTATGTATGTTATTGATCCAATGAAGTTTGTCATCTGATATTTAGTTAACACTTGCCACTAAACAACATAATATTAGAAAACTACAGTTTAGTCAGCTGTGTCATTAATTGGAAGCAGAGTACAATCTAATATTTTTAGGTTTAAAGGATTGCTTGTAAATATTGTAAATATGTTTGTTTTGGTTTTGAAATTGTGTATTTTACTAAAAAATAAATAAAATGTGTTTTCAAAAAAATAAATAAATAAATAAATAAAAATAAAAAAAAATAGATAAATAAAAGTATGTAAAGAAATGTAAAAAGTAAAAAATGTAAAATAATGTAGCTACTGTGGGTTATAAATATCTGCACTGTGGCTGATTAAGCACTACAAGGAAAAAGATCAATAACACAGAGGATTATGACTGGATCACCAATGGATACAAAGAAATTCATCTCAAGAGCAAATCTTGAGAGGTAAATCTTGGCATCCATGTCGAGAACACATAAAGTACAGTTTTGTACCTACCATAAATGTAGATGTTCGAAGATCCACATTGCTGCAGTCCTTACATATGGGTAGTCCGCTGTCCTCGTTCGGCCCGAATACCAAAGTATTAGGCTGACGTCGGTCAAGGCGCTTAAAACTGACATCAGGACGTCAGGGTACAAATGCGCATGACCGACGTCATATCCTCAGTCTTTTCTTGCCCCAGATGTCAGAAGGCCCTAAAAAGAAAGGCCAAAGCCAAAAGACAGCAAAAAACAACCAACCACCCCTGCACTAATCATATTTACAATATTTACAATATTCACAACCCAAACCACACAACCGCCTCTAACTACAGAGGGGAAGGAGGGAGGGTAAATTGGACTGCAGCAATGTGGATCTTCGAACATCTACATTTATGGTAGGTACAAAACTGTACTATGTTCTTCATCTCACATTGCTGCAGTCCTTACATATGGGTAGAATCCCAAAGCAGAGGTAAGGGAGGATGGCAAAACTATAAAGCATTAGGAGCTGCCAAAATGCCCTGTAAAATTGCAGTGGCAAAACCAGCCCTAGATTTGGAGTAAAGTGGAAGGTGGTAATGCTTAGAGAAAGTATGCACTGAACTCCAAGTAGCTGCCTCCAAAATATCTTTAGTAGCCACCCCTTAAAAAGCTGTAGAAGTGGCAGTAGCCCTAGTGGAATGAGGCCTAATCCCAGCTGGAATCTCCTTACCATGATGGGAATAACAGAAAGCAATACAAAACCAATCCACTTAGAAATAGTCTGTTTTGAAACAGGTTTGCCCTGAGAACCCAAAGCAAATGAAACAAACAACTGCTGAGACTGCCTGCACCCTTTAGTTCTGCTCAAATAATATCGCAACTGTCTGTGTACATCCAAAGTGTGCAAAATCTTTTCCCCTTTATTTTGGGGGTTTGCATAAAAAGTAGGTAAATGAATAGTTTGGTTTAAAGCCACACTAGAAACCACTTTAGGCATAAAGGAAGGGTTAGTACAAAGATACCCTATCCTTGTGGAAAATTAGGAAAGGCTCAACCGCCATAAGGGCCTGTAATTCAGAAACCCTTCTACAGAGGTAATGGCCAACAAAAAAGCAGTCTTCCATGATAAATATTTCAACTCGGCAGTCGCTGCAGGCTCAAAAGGTTGTAGAGTGAGTTTCTCCAACACAAAATTGAGATCCCAAGCAGGAGTAGGAGCTCTACGTGGGGGTCTTATATTCTTTGCCCCTCTAAGGAATTGCTTAAACAAAGGATGAGAAAACAATGGTGGGTCACAGTCATAGTGAGCAGAAATTGCTGCAGCATGAACCTTAATAGAGGAGAAGGACAAACCTTTGTCCAGTAACTCAGTGAGGTATTGAAGAGCCACACTTAAATTAGGTTTAGAAACATCAAAGTCCTTTGCTGTACTCCAAAATAAAAATCTCCTCCATTTATCTGCGTACACTTTCCTTGTACTAGGCCTCCTGGCCTCCAAAATAACATTCAAAACTTGTTGTGGAAGCTGAGACCCTCCAGGGTTTAAAACAGAATATGCCAGGCTGTTAGATGCAGAGAGTGAAGTTTGACATTGAGTAAATGACTGTTCTCCTGAGACAGCAGGTGAGGAATCGAAGGCAAAGGCCATGGAGGCTCCCATACCAGACTTCTCAGTAATGGGTACCAGTGCTGTCGAGGCCAATCCGGAGCTATTAAAATCATGTTTGGCTTGTCCTGTCTGACCTTCAGGAGTACCTTTGGGAGGAGAGGCAGAGGTGGAAAGGCATACACATGAAGATTGCTCCAATTGAATGAGAGAGCATCCACTTTCCAAGCTGTGGGATGAAACCTTTTGTGCAAAACTTTGGCAGCTGGTAATTTAGTGGAGAAGCGAACAGATCTATGTCTGGAGTTCCCCATAACACTGTCAATTTCTGAAATACATGAGGATCCAATTTCCACTCGTGGGGATCCATAATTTGTCTGCTCAACACATCTGCTAAGGAGTTCTGTGCTCCTGGCAGAAACCTTGCCTGAAGATTTAGCTGTAAACTGAGAGCAGTCTCCCACAAAATCATTGCTTGTCTGCATAGAGGATAAGAATCGTTCCCCTTGCTTGTTGATGTACCACATGACAGTTGTGTTGTCTGTTAGAATCAACACCTGCCCTGGAAGAAGTAAATCCTTGAAAGCTATTAATGCAAATTGGACTGCTAACATCTCCTTCAAGTTGATATGTAGATGTTGAAGTCTGGCAGGCCACGTGTCTTGTACCCATTTTCCATTTAGATGAGCTCCCCAAGCTTTGTCTGAGGCATCTGTCGTTAGAATCTGACTCGCCTCTGGCCGGGTCACAGAGAGTCCCTTGTTTAGGTGACATTCCTGAGCCCACCACAAAAATTCCTTTTGAATGCAAGGTATTATCTGAATGACAGTGTCCATATCTTGGCAGTGCTGTGTCCATACATTTTTGAGATACCATTGTAGCTTCCTCATATGCAGTTTGGCATTGGGAAGTACCAGAATACAAGATGCCATGAACCCCAAGGCTTGAAGGACTGTCCTTGCAGTCAGCCTGGACTGACGAGACAATTGGTGGAAGTAAAGAGAAAGATTCTTTTGTTTGTCCGGGGTCAAAAAGGCCATCTGGGATGCTGTATTCAGTCTCACACCCAGAAAGCACATGTCCTGAGAGGGTACTAGACTGGACTTTATTTCGTTCACAGAATACCCCAGGCATCTTAACACTGCCATCACATACTGTAAATGATGAAGAAATTCGTCCTTTCCTTGGGCCAGAATCAGGCAATCGTCCAAATAAGGATAGATTTGTATTCCTCTTAGCCTGAAGAAAGCTATCACTGGAGCCAGAACCTTCGTGAACACTCTGGGCGCAGTAGATAAGCCAAAGGGCAATGCAGAGAACTGATAATGAGAAGTCCCAGCCCGAAAAGCAGATACTTCCTGCAACTGAGCCTGATAGGAACATGAAGGTAAGCCTCCTTGAGATCCAGAGTCACCATCCAGTGATCTTTGCCCAGCAGAGGTAAAAGCTGTTGTAACGTCAACATTTTGAACTTGGGAATGTCCAGATATGTGTTGAGGATAGATAAATCCAAAATTGGTCTCCACGTGTTCCCTTTCTTTGGTACTAGAAACAGGCGAGAATAAAATCCTAGGCCCACTTCTGGCAGAGGGACCGGTTGTATGGCCCTTATTTGAAGTAGTAGAGAAATTTGTTTGTGAGCCTCTGTCTTTGCTGAGGAGGAACGTCCGGCATGCCTTTGAAAGGAGGCAAGGTATGGAAATAAAACTTGTAACCTTGATGTATGATATCCAATACCCATTTGTCTTGGGTAATCAAATTCCAATTTTCCTTGAAGAGTGCCAACCTTCCTCCCAAAGGTGCTGCCAGGCAAGAAGGATCTGGCAGCTGAAAAGGTAGGTCATTGGGCCTGTTTACGAAAGGACTGGCCCCTGCCCTCACCCGAAGATTGCGCAGGTGAACTCCCTGTTCTAGGTCTGAAAGAACTCTGAGCTCTGCCCCTACCACGTCTAGATCTACCCCTAGACTGAGAATCATAAGAAGGATCGTCCACCCCTTAGCAGGCCAATTCCTACTAAACTTCGGAGGCTGAACTTGCAAAAAATCTTTAACAGCCTGCATAGACTTAGCCTTGTCTTCCATTTTCTTCAAGACTGACTCCACAGGTGAACCAATCAACACATCAGACTGCAAAGGAGCATCCAAAATCCTTGTCTTAACATGGTCAGATAAATTCTGATCCTTCAGCCAGGCGTGCCTGCGAAGAACTGAACCAGTGGCAGCCACCCTAGACGAGGCCTGTACAGCATCAAAACCACATTGTAATGAATGCTTACCCACCTGTTCAGAGACATGCACCAAATCTTGTAATTCTTTACACTCAATGCCTTCCGCCAGAGCATCCACCTTAGACTTCAATTGAGAAAGAAGAAAGTTTTGATATTTCAACATATGAAACTGGCAATTCAAAGCCCTCATAGCTAAGGTAGAAGATGTATAGACCTTCTTTCCCCATCTATCCAAAGCTCTGGCCTCTTTATCTGGAGGAACCGGATTTTTACAACAGAGGCCTTGACACCCTTAGGTCCCTGACTAATAGTTTCTGGGTCCGCCCTAGGACTCTTATAAAGATATTTATGAGCCTCAGGCACCCTGTAATACCTATCCGGTTTAACAGGAGCAGGAGGCAGAGAATCAGGATTAAGTGAAGCCTCTGCAAACACATCTTCCACAACATCCAGAACAGGGGGTATAGCCAAGGGCCTATGTTGGGGTAAAAGCAAAAATTCCCTAAGCCTTTTCCAGGAATCAGAGAAGTCCTGACCTTCCCACTTAAAATGTTCCCTCATAGAATGAAGTGTCTCTGAAAAAGAAAAATCCTCTGGAGGAGAAGCAGAAGGAGTAGAATCATCTGCATCAGAATCAGAATAAGGAGAGTACTCCTGCAAGTCTTCAGCCGAAGACTCTGAAACATCCGAAGCCTGCTCAAAACTTCCCATCTCTGGCTCCACCCTAGGCCTCTTATCAGGAGGGGGCAAAGAACCTCTAATCAGAGTAATCAAATCTTCTGCCATTTTAAGCATGTGCTTCTTGGGCACAGACCCTGCTGAACTAGGAGTGACACCAACAGAAGCTAAACCTGGCCTGCCTCTGGGAGAAGCCTTAGAAACAGAAGGAGAGGGCCTAACCACCCTAGGAAGGGAGGGGAGTACAGTAACCTGAGAAGCCCCTTCAGCCTGACCTGCCTCCTGAGAGGCCACATCCTGCAATATCAAAGTCTCCCCCTGAGACTCCAGAGAAGCCTCCGTCGGAACCACCGGTTCCACTGAAGCCTCTAAAGAACCGGCGTCCGGAATGGATGACTCATCTTGCCTGGATTTAATTGTTTTGTCTTTGCGCTTCTTCGTAGAAGCGGACGCCGGAGAATCCGACGGCATATTATAATTGCACCGCTTCCCGAAGACCAGCCTAGCACAATCTAACCTTCGCTTAATAGTGCGCTTATTGAACCTAGCACAAAAGCGACACCCAACAACGTCGTGCTCAGGCCCCAAAGAAGGAATACACAAAGAATGATAATCCCTATGCGGTATCTGTTTCGCACAAGAAATACAGTTATTCACTTTTTCTGACATCCGGTAAAACACTGAGGCAAGAAAAAACCAAAATATTCCCCAACGGGGTACTTAGCCAACTTGGATTCGGTCTGAAACTCCGAACTCGAAAAATTTCAGAACGCCGAACGGCACTTGCAACGCTGCTTCTACATCGGACCATGCGGCAAAAAAGACTGAGGATATGACGTTGGTCATGCGCATTTGTACCCTGACGTCCTGATGTCAGTTTTAAGCGCCTTGACCGACGTCAGCCTAATACTTTGGTATTCGGGCCGACCGAGGACAGCGGACTACCCATATGTAAGGACTGCAGCAATGTGAGATGAAGAACATCTAAAGATTATGATTGGTACCCCAGTCATAATTCTTTATAGTGCATGGAGCTTTATCTGCCCCATGTATTACTGATTTCAGAAAAAAAGCTGTAAAGCACTTAGCCAGTGCTGTCAGGAAGACAGCATGACACCTTGTCTTACGTTAATGAAAGTCAAGGACAGATTACTAGCAGAGACAGCAGACAGAAAGAATCTGTTTTTTATTCTGTCACTGTCATTTTACTGGCCAGTATAGGCAGGCTTGATTGCCTAGCATGATACCCGATCTTAACTCGAAGTAGGGAGTGCTTAACAGTTGTTAAGATTTGGTCTCGCACTATAGAAGTGCTTAACTGGTTTGTCGTTTTAACAATATTAGAGCATAATCACAGCACTCCATGCACTTAATATATAGTTTTTAGCACGGTAACTTAGGCAACACAAGATTCCGTATTGGAACTCATACAACCCCTTAGCTGGGCAAACTATTATATATACAAATTAAACATTTAGCCATGGTTCATGTATAGGCTAACATGATATATTCCTCAGCATTTTTTCTTTACCTTTCTGTCAGCTTAGTAGTCAGTCTAAGGTAGTGTTCTGTACAGCATTATTCCAGAGGCCTTATTTGTAACAAATTTCTGACTTGTAATATAGCCATGTAATTGTGTTGTTGATATGTGAGTGAGCTATAACCTGCAACAGTTCATAACCTCATTTGTTCATATGATTTTAACAAACTATTCTAATCATCTTGAAAGGCTTTCCTTCATTTCTGGTGATCCTTTTCTGGTAATCAAAAATAAATAGATAAACAAATGCAAATCAACACAGAGGTTTGGTCAGTGCTGTAAATGTGAAGGTTTGAGCTACCGGATTTGAGATTTTAGGATTATATAGGTAAGCTTAGTTGTTTCAGTAGTTTACGTTTTATATATATTTTTGAGGAGAATTCTTATGATAAAAGTTGTAGCTTATGGGGGTCTGCAATGGCAAAAGAACTGTCTTTTTTTCTACTTCGAAAAGGGTTTCTCAAAGAAGGGTAGTTTGCTGACTCCTTCCTGTCTGTTGAAGTGTGACAGGTTTATCAGTGGCTCACTGCAGAAAGTGCTGAATGCTGATAATATGGGTTGCTTTGACCTTAAACATTTTGGTTTTACTTTAAATTTCAGATTCAAAAGTTGCTGAACTAGATCCTGAGTTTGAGCTAAGGTGAAGCATTGCTCTGCCAAGTCCATCTGTAATGCAGTTTCTTTCCCTTTGCTAAGACGTGAAAGACATACTGACCAGATTTCTTTCATTTCAGTCACAGGCAAAGCATAATCTATATGTTATTTCTTTCAGTGTTTCTGATTAAAACAGGTCGCACATGCCATCTGTGCAATACATTTCTTAAGCTTAGAGCTACATATGAAATACATCAGATATTTGAAATTCTAAACTCTTTCAAATGAAGTTATTTAGTCCGTTAAAATGCCTTTGTATTACAAATAAGTTCACTTTGGGGGTTTCAGTAGTTTTTCTTTGCCGAACTGGGAATTAGCAACTTGTAATGTTCCCTTTTGTTGAAATGCAGTTTTTATCACATGTGTGTGTGTGTGTGTGTGTGTGTGTGTGTGTGTGTGTGTGTGTGTGTGTGTGTGTGTGTGTATGTGTGTGTGTGTGTGTGTGTGTGCACGCGTGCACATCTCTTTGCATGTGCACGTAGGCACTCAGTCTTAGACAATGAAGAGAGAGCACATGTTGCTGTTTAAAAGCAAGATATATGTTCATATCAAAAGCCAGTCCATGGGCATAATACAGATTCATACTCTAGCTTTAAGGAGACTGACTGTACAAGCTTCTGCATTTGTTCGTGGATATTTGTCCTGACATGTTGCAACCACTGTACAGGGAAGTAAGGAGATGTGGATTTGAGTTACTCACCTAACACTAGAATGGCCTTTGGTCTGGACTGGTGTTACTGGTCTTGGTCTAAGAAGCTAGTCTCAGAACAAGGATGAAACCTTAGATGTTCTAATATGTGATTTGAAGTGGGAGAGGCATATCCAGAAACAGTGATACTCCTAACAGTATTTCTTGATTAGCACATTGATGTACCAAACATGCATGGAAATGAGCTTTCATAACTGGCTGCTGTTAGGGTAAGAAGCTTGTGATCAGGTACAACACATTCTGATACTAAATATGACATTTTCAGTAGTATAGAAAGAGGCCCATTGCTGTAGTTTTGGCAGGTGTATACAAATCAGTTTTATTTCATCTTACATAAGAGAGTAACATATCTGATTTCCACTGTGGATGAAGCACTAAGACAAAGGATGATTTTGAGACAGGAGTACTGCATTAATTGAGGTGCTGGACTACAAAACTGTAGGTAGTGTTTTACATCTGCTTTTGTTATAGTGTGAGTCTAAATTCACTATGATTCAACACAAGAAGCTTCAGCTTACTATGCTTATACGTGGTAAAATAATCACTCCAAGGAGCCATGAGAGAACCAGACTATGCATTATTTAGCAGGACGTCATTCATGCCTGGCATATTCAGTGTAAGACTAGTAGACGTGAAAGCAACAAATTCTGTCCACCATAAGAGTGGAGGTCCTTCTAACAGTACAAAGGATATATCGTTTGCCTCACTCACATAAGAGGTAATGTATGTGCAGTGCAGAATCTGCGACGTAAACGTGCTGCCTGTTTTCTGTTATGTGCCTGTCCAGCACCTGAAGCTAAGAAAGGAACTGGTAAATGGTTAAATATTGCTAGTTTAGGGTTGGGAAACTGCATTTACTTTTGTTGACTGACTAGATGCAGATAAAGTAGACCATTAGAGTTATGAGGAATTAGGTAATAACCAACTTTGGGGCCATAAAATAAGAAAATAACTGGGGAGATGGCCCTATGATGCAGATTTCAAACTATGAGGGCAAAAAAGAGAGAAATATAACTATAACTATTTTCCATTTAACAAAGCAAAATTCAGGTTCTTCATGTTCGTGTGCGTTTGTATTTACTAAGCCTTGTAATCACAGTTTTTTTTTAAGTTGAGAATACAGTTTCTTCTTTATTCTTATTGAGTAATAATTGTTGTACTTTGAGAAATTAAAAGGAGGAAAACCAACTATTGGGGCTATTGACATGGCATTATATCTTTAGGTGTTAATTGGGGACATTCAGCAATAATAATAATACTGTTCTTCTGATTTATAGCACTGCTGTATTTTCCCATATATATTGAAGAATGAAGGGCATTCCTTTATGTAACTAAACAATGCAAATATGTGCGTGAGCATGGTATAAGCAATTTCTGTGCAGCACTTGAGTGCTTCAGTATGTTACAATATCAGTTTCATATTATTTAACACAATGTTTTAAATATTTAAGTTGGACAATCTCAGCCCCCATACCATTAAGCGGTTCTTAGTAGGGGGTGTGGATAGGGTGAATGGGAATGAAGAATAGTACACAAAGCTTCCCAAGGTGACAAACATGTAGTATTCTTTTTCTTCTGATGACTGTGGCTACTAAATGCCCCTTGTTCATGACTGGATGGCTACTGGATGTAGGTCACAGCAAATGCATACACATTTTTTTAGTCTCTACAGATAATTATCATCCTCTACCAGCTCCTGTCATCATTCATTGAGTTTACCAGACCTGCCTTAATCTTCCCTGTTATCTACCCATCCTGTGTCTGAAGCCAATGAGGATACTTAGGACTTGGTGCAGTGTCATACTGCTGCTGGAAGGTATTTTTTGTTTAGGCCTTACCTTTTCCTATCTTACAGCATGCCCTGATTGGCATCCCAGGATGTGCTGGTACAGATCCACATACTTATAGTCATATATCGGATCCTATTTACTAGATGCAAAACCAGTTTTATGGTTACATTTGTGTTTTGTAATTTGTACTTATGCAGAACTTCCATGACAGCAAACTTTATCACCCACCCATCTCTCATCTTCAAAATGACAGAGAACTGTGGAATGACGACCATGTCTTCAGCGATAAAGTGAGCATCCTAAGGTAGACTGCAGCAGTCAAACATTATCCTTACATCTAAAGATCAAGCGGGCAAGTCAGTTAGTGTAGATCATCAGATGTATGCTCATTAGCAAAATTCACAGAAAACACATAAAGCTCTTGACATCTGTCCTAGGTTGGATTATTCATAAAACTAGGTTTTCCAGGGAACTAATCTGCAGGTGAAGTATTCATTGTGAAGTCTGCTAATTAGACTTACATTCCAGTGGCAAACAATTTTAATTTGTAAAACATAATCTTTAGAGGGCACAAATATGGGATTTGATAATTTAAGTAGAAAATTGTTTATGAACATGATATTAACAATGTTTGCTTGAAAAAAAATATATAATATATTAGTAGACATAGTTAAAATTAAGTCCAGATTTTTGCAGCTGTTTTCATAATTGTGTTGGAGTGCAGTGGTGCCAAAATTAAGTTAATTAATTCACTGTCTAAATCTTTGTGTTACAGGTTTAAAAAAGACCAAATTACTTCCACTGCACTGGTCAAAGTTAATAATTACTGACTCATGTTTCTTGTTATAAAGATTTTTACTTTACTGGCATCATTTCCTTAAACCACAGAAAGGCATTTGAAAAGTTCCTCCATAAGATGTTGGCAGCTAGGCTTTTACTGCCAAGTTTACCTTGAAAAGATGTAGCAGTAGAATTTGGTATGTGTGTGTTTCCATGTACAAACTCATTTTTTCTGGTGGATAATTAACTATCTCATGAATGGATGCAGATTGCTTTATTTTTATTATTTATATATTTGCTGTTTTTTGCTGAGCAATACTTTTGGGGGTTAGAACACAGGCTTGCATTCCATCATTTTCTTGTTTTGCCCCAGTCATTAGCTGAACTGAATCCTGTGTAAAATAAAGTATACCTTTTTAAGAAGCAGTGTTTTTGTAATGCTTAGTTATTAAACTGTTGCAATAAAATCTGATCAAAGGACAGCCTTTGAATTCTAGAGTTCATTACTCAGAGTTTAAAGAGCTGTATACTTCTCATTTACTGGGCTTGTTTGAAGGATCATTCTACATTCTTTCTTTCATTCCATTGTTGTGAGTGGCATCTGGACATAGCTGCTTGTCAAGAATACTATAAGCTAGGAATGCACAGTAAGCTCTGTTTAACAGCGACATATTTGCTGTAATGTGTTTGTACCTATTCATCCCCTCTGGCTACGCTGTACCTCCTTCACATTTTTCAACTGTCTCTAAATCATTTTTAAGGAAAAAAAGTGGTGGACAACAGTTAAACACCATGACAACTTTGCAGGTACAGATTTTGTTTTATTTCAAAAATGCATCTTAATTCAGGTCCTCTGAGTAAGTTTATTTTTTTAAGTCAGTAGTATCAGTATTTAAAAAGGTGTACCTGATTTGAGGCCTTTGCCCCTGATTCTGGTAGTAAAAGGCTGAGAGCTATGATGCCCTTTCCGCCAGTTTCTATACTGCCTACTGCAGAACAGTCAACCTTTCTCTCCCTAAACGTTCCAGCAACAACCTGCATTTGTCACTGGATCTGGATTGCTAGTATTGAAAGATGAAATGGTGTTATATGTACTGCACTTTACTCTTTAATAAATGTATTCCATCATTCCTGCTCATGTTTCAAGAGTCTGTCGTCCTCCCTTATAGTGCATTTTCATCAGATGAACCCTTGCCCATCATCTTTTTCTCTTTCACCTCCTAATGCCACTAGTCCATATACTCCTACTACTTTACAAGGTCTGTATGTCAGTACAGACCTTGGATCTGTATACCACCTCCGCCACCATACCACCATACCGCCTCTGCATGCCACCATTAATGTACTTCCAAGTCCTCATATCCTTAGATTTGTATGTGTTAATTTCCAAAGCCTGTTCCCAAAAGTCAGTGAACTAAACTGTATGCCACCTGACATCCTGTTTAGTGAGCTGGGTGTCTAATAACAAATATGGTCTGTAACTTAAATTCCATTAGTGCTTTAAACTTTGCTTTTACACTGAATTACTAGGACTGCAGCAGTTGTAAGAATGGCAGTGCTGTATCGAATAACCAAATAAAACAAACAGGTGAGAAAGACCAAAATCCTATAAATTTGGACTGTGCAGTGGTTTGCATTGTTGCCTCACAGCAAGAGGTTCTCCGGTTCGATTCTTGGCTGGGATGCCTTCTCTGTGGAGTTTGCATGTCTTCCCTGCATTTGTGTGGGTTTATTTAACAAATATTAAATAAATAAATAAATACACTTGCATTCAGTTTATATAGCTCTCCAATCTGCAGTTCCCATTAATGTTGGTAAAATATGTTGCAGTCAGGTAGTAGAGTTGTCTACTTACCGTAAATGTAGATGTCCAAGTGTCTTCACTGCTGAAGTAATAACAATATGGGTTATTCTTGCTGTGGTAGATCTTGGACGGCTTGAATACTTCAGATTTAAAGCGCTTGTCCTGGACTGGAAGACACCATGTACCTAACATCAGTACATCTGGGTATAAGGATCTTCGGCCAGTACCATCTTGTAGGTATTTCTTGACCCCCCCAATAAAAGAGCCCCCAAGTTTGAGATCCAGGCCAGAAGCAAAAGGCACCTAAAAGCACCAAGTGTACTGAAGAAGGCTGAGACCCTAAAGACCTAATGGAAGAGAAAGGGTGGAAAATGGATAGGAAAGAAGTGACCAGCCTAACCACAAAGGATAACAAAGGGGAAGGAGGGAGGAAAACCTACTGCAGTCATGTTCACTGTGGCAGTAATGACAATGTGTGAAGATTCCCAAAGCTGAAAGGAGGGAGTGGGTAGAACTCAATCTAGGCAAAGGCTAGAATGCAATGCAAGACTGCAGAGACAAAGCCAGCTCTGGTTCTGTAGACTACAGGAAGGTTATGATGTTTAGTAAAAGTGTGGACAGGAGGCCAAATTAGCAGCCTCTAAAATTTCTCTTGTGGGACTTCCTCTCAGAAAAAACATAAGTAGTAGTTGCAGCTGGTAGAATGAGATCTCATATATTCATGAGCCTGTTTTGCATTATGTTGATTTCAAAATAGATTTCTTCTTGTATTGCTTTTTGCTATGGTCTGTTTGCTGATACAAACAGTTGGTCGGACTTCCTGAATGACTTAGATAGAACCTGAGTTGTCTGTGAACATTTAGTGAGTGCAGGAGACATTCTTCCTGTTTTTGAGGGTGAGGGAAGAAGGCAGGGTGGCGTACAGACTGATTTAAAAAAAAAAAAAAACAGAAACCATCTTGGGCATAAAAAAGGGATTAGTCCTGAGAGTAACTCTGTCCTGCTGAAAAATAACATCAGGGCTCAGTGAACATGAGGGCTTGCAGTTATGAGACACTCCTAGCAGAGGTAATAGCTACAAGAAATGAATTTTTTGCCAGCTTTAGCTGGCAGAGATTTTTTCCAGCAAAAAACTGAATTCTCAAGTAGGAGAAGGAGCTCTTCTGGGTGGCCAAAAGTGGATAATACCTTAAGGAACTGCTTCATAAGAGGTTGATATAAATGAGGAGGCTGAAGAATTAATCTTGTTGGAAGAGTAGGACAAACCAGACTTGAATAAGTGAGTAAGGTAAGAAAATATGTGGGTGATACCTGTTGACTTCGGAATGATGCTCTGTTGTTGACACCAGATAGAAAATCTTTTCCATTTTGATATGTAAGATTTTCTAGTGCTTGGGTTTGTAGCTTCCTTTAAGATATCTAGCATGTGCTTGTCCAAAGAAAGGCCTCATTGAGCAGTCAGTATATTAGCCATGCTGTCAGTCTCAAGGTGCTACGATTGGGTGTATGATGGTCCCCGTTTTCTGAGTCAACAGGACCATCTTTTAAGGAAGCAGCCATGGTTTTTCCTTGCTCAGGATGCTGAGGAGAGGGAACCAATGTTGCCTTTGCCAAAAGGTGCTATTAGAATCACTCTCGCCCCTTCCTCCCTCCCTGATTTTCAGAAGCACCCTGGGGATGAGAGGAATATGAAGGTATACATAAAGAAGGCAGACCTGTGCATGGAAAGGAGAAGATATCTGTCTTCTAGGCCCTGGGATGTTTGGCCATTGAGAAACAATTTTCCAGCTGACTGTGTAGGCTTGAAGCAAAAAAGGTTTATTTCTAGTAAACTCCATGATAGGTTAATGAATTTGAACATGTCCATGTTTAAGGTCCAGTCATGGGAGGGGGGTCAGTTCTGACTTGCTGAGATGGTTTGCTAATAAATTATTTCCTTTCAGCTACTGGGTCAAAAGGTGACATTAGGTGACACAGAGGATAGCTCCTCACTGTTTGTTTATGTAGTTCATAACTGTGGTGTTATCTGTCTTTATAAGTGATGGCTGTGGTTTCCACAGACCTTTAAAAGCTAGAATGCCCTTGAGAACAACTATAATTTCTTTTAGGTTTATGTGGCTTTTCTAAAGCTTCCTTCCCATTTTCCTTGTGCTTGGAGGCTGTTAGTATGGGTCCCCACCCCCAGGCTAGGTCTGAGCCATACTTGGTCAAAGTCTGCTGTGAGGGCAGGATCCTGAATGGTACACCTAAGTTCTGTTTGCAAGCAGATATCCACTACCCCAGTTGTCTTCTGAGATGAGGAAGAAGTGGAATTTGTTGTTTGAGGGACTGACTGTGTTGATTCCATATATTTTTGAGGTACCACTGAATTTTCCTTGTGTGTAATCTGTTGTTTGATTATTGGATTATGTACTTTGATTGAGGCCTGGTTATATTTAATAAGAAGGGGTGTATAGTTAGCTGTGTATTTTTTGTAGAAGCATAGAAATTGTATTGCTGTCATTATACTGATCTGTGGAATACCTTCAATGCTTGGTGAGGAGTTCATGTAACATCTTTGATGATTGGGGAGGAGGATATGGAACATGTTAATGACTGAGAAAGAGCCAGTGGAATAGAGTATGTATCTGCTGGACAGACCACTTAAGCAAAACCTACTTAGTAAATATCACTAATATACCCCCAAACTGGGTGACCTCTGAACTGATTATATTAAATAAAGAGGGTACAGAGGGCAAAACTCTTTGCATGATGACAAGTGATGGCTTGCAAATTACTTAAAACAAATATTTTTCTTTGCAATTTAGAAATAATGTTTGCTTAAGATAATTTTCTCTTAAATGGTCCATCAGTCTCTCAATGTGTTAACTCCCTGGAACTCCTTTCATGGCATCTTATTTAATCTGTTTTTTTTTTTAGAGCTTCCTACTGAGATTTTTAGTATGGCTGCTATCGTTGCCATAAAATAATGTATTTGTGTTATATTTAATCTGAGTTGTAGGCACTCCATTGTTTCTGTTGGGCTTTTCTCTTATGCCTCTTCACTTTTTCTATAATATATTTTTCAGTGTATTTCTCTGTGATGTAAGGAGGGGGGAACAGTATGGTTTTTTACCTAACTGTAGATGTCATGATTTGGCTGTGGTGCTCATTTAACTCCTGTAATTTTTTGTCTTTGAGAAAACACACATAAGTTTCTAAAACTGTAATATTAATGCCACATGATGGTATAACTTATGTTAAGAATGCATTTGCCAGTTTAACACAAGCTGTTATATACATAGGAGTTGAAATATCACATCAAGCATTGATCTGAAGTACTGATTATTTAATTTTTTCCAGGACTTTAAAAGTAATACTATTCTAATTTCCAGCTGAACTTTTGCTGGTGATGAAGTGTAGCTAATTTGAGTTTTTTTTTAATTACATTGCAATAGACTGTGAACATGAGGCCTCAATATTTATTCTTGAGATGTGGAAAGACTTTAATCTTTATTGCCATCATCTAGTATACAAACAGAATATTTGGGATAAGCTGCAATTTATAGCTGCTTATTTCCTGACTAGAGTACCTTTATATACCTAATCTAATTAAGATATATATATATATATATATATATATATATATATAATTTGTCTACTTCTGCATTAAGGAACAGGTTAGTTCTACTGTGTTATCAGCCTATTTTCAGGGGAGACCTGAGGAAATATTTATACTGACTAGGAGAAATTTAGTCAAGGCACCAAGGAACTTCCCCTTTCTTTTCAGCAGAATGAGCTATTGTGCTTTCCTAAAAGGACATGGAGGAAAGAACCAAAATGCAGCTGGATTTGGAGGGCAGAGGTATATCAGAGGAAGAAATGATTACAATTATGATGACAGCTTATCTGAGGAGAAAATTACTGTCACAGAACTTGGTGGTAAGCAGATTAGAAATTCAGTTGTTTTCGAAAGTGATGGGGGAAAATGAGCCATATGAGAAAACGGCACTTTCACAGCGGTATGTGACAGAGAGGTGCCCACTGTTGGTGGTGAGAAGGAACTTATAAATACAACTACAGTATCTGATTTAATACTCGTAAAACATGATGAATCTGTATAAACCTAAAAATGACGTAATTGTTAAGTGGTATCATCAGAAGACTTAATCAGAACAAAATACAAATCAACTTACCCCCTGCATAAATATAATTGTTAGAACTTCTTCTTTCAGCTGTTCCTATTAGGGGTCACCACAGCGGATCATCTCTTTCCATTTCTTCCTGTCCTCTGCATCTTGCTCTGTCACACCAACCACCTGCATGTCCTCTCTCACCACATCCATAAACCTTATCTTAGGCCTTCCTCTTTTCCTCTTACATGGCAGCTCCATCCTTAGCATCCTTTTCCCAATATACCCAGCATCCCTCCTCAGCACATGTCCAAACCAATGCAATCTCGCCTCTCTGGCTTTATCTCCAAACCATCCAACCAGAGCTGACCCTGTAATATACTGATTCCTAATCCTGTCCATCCTTGTCACACCCATTGCAAATCTTAACATCTTTAACTCTGCCACTTTCAGCTCTGACTCCTGCCTTTTTCAATGCCACCATCTCCAACCCATATAACATAGCTAGTCTCACTACCCTATTGTATACCTTCCCTTTCACTCTTACTGGCAGCTGTCTGTCACAGATCACTCCTGACACTCTTCACCACCCACTCCCCGTGCCTGTACTCTCTTCTTCACCTCTCTTCCACAATGACCATTACTCTGAACTGTTGATCCCAAGTATTTAAACTCATCCACTTTCGCCATCTCTACTCCCTGCATCCTCACCATTCCTGTATCCTCCCTCTCATTCACACACATATATTCTGTCTTAGTCCTGATGACCTTCATTCCTCTCCTCTGTAGAGCATATCTCCATATCTCTAGGGTCCCCTCAACCTGTTCCCTACTCTCACTACAGATCACAATGTCATCTGCAAACATCATAGTCCATGAGGACTCCTGTCTGATCTCGTCTGTCAACCTGTCCATCACCATTGCAAATAAGAAATGGCTCAGAGCTGATCCTTGACGTAATCCCACCTCCACCTTAAATGCATCCATTACTTCTACCGCAGACCTCACTACTGTCACACTACCCTCATACTTCTCTGCCACTCTCGACTTCCTCATACAATACCACAACTCCTCTCTAGGCATCCTGTCATATGCTTTTCCATGTCCACAAAGACACACTGCAACTCTTCCTGACCTTCTCTGTACTTATCCATCAGCACTCTCAGAGCAAACATCGCATCTGTATTGCTCCTTCCTGCCATGAAACCATAATGCTGATCAGTAATCATCACCTCCCTTCGTAACCTAGCTTCCACTACTCTTTCCCATAACTTCATGCCGTGACTGTTCAGTTTTATCCCTCTGTAGTTACTACAGCTCTGCACATCACCCTTATTCTTAAAAATCGGTAGCAAAACACTTCTTCTCTACTCCTCAGCTATCCTCACTTTCCAAGATTTTATTAAACAATCTGGTTAAAAAATCCACTACCGTCTCTCCTAAACACCTCCATGCTTCCACAGGTAAGTCATCTGGACCAACAACCTTTCCAGTCTTCATCCTCTTCATAGCTGTCCTTACTTCCTCCTTGCTAATCCATTGCACTTTCTGATTCACTACCCCACATAATCCAACCTTCTTTCTCTCTCATTCTCTTTATTCATCAGCCCCTCAAGTACTCTTTCCATCTGCTCAACACACTCGCCTTGCTTGTAAGTATGTTTCCCCTCATTATCCTTTATCACCCTTACCTGCTGCACATCCTTCCCAGCTCTGTCCCTCTGTCTAGCCAATCAGTACAGGTCCTTTTCACCCTCCTTAGTGTCCAACCTTTCATACAACTCTCCATACGCCTTATCCTTAGCCTTCACCACCTCTCTCTTTGCCATATGCTTCATCTCCTTATACTCCTGTCTACTTTCTCCATCTTTCTGACAATCCCACTTCTTTTTCACCAGTCTCTTTCTCTGTATACTCTCCTCTACTTCCTTGTTCCACCA
>NC_056730.1:1114478110-1114503110 GCF_019279795.1 Protopterus annectens
CATGCAGGACCCTACTGTCATTGCAGACACATCCAGGGAAGTGCAGGGAATGTGTAAGAGCTATATGGTTAAATCACCACAAATAACCACAGGAAACAACTGTATACAAAGAAAAAAGGCCAATTTTCACAAAAGTGAAACGAATTAAAAAAAGGAAAAATTCAGATGCCAAATTCTTCTCTCAACGAATTTAATGAGCAAAATCAGATACAAAATTCTTCTCTCTAGCGCCTCGGCCACACTTGCCTGTAACAGAGTATAACCTAAGACCTATATGGTTGTTGCAGCAGTTGTTGTGCCGAGACTAAAATTGTGGAATGTGGAGAGGAGAAGACTAATAGTTTATATTTTATCAAAAATGACTTCAATAGATTGTTACTTCATTTGGAATAATTAAGTTAAGATGTTAGGTTGTACAGCTGTGATCATTTCCTGATTCATTAAGGTAGTGAACAGTTTTGTGACATTACTTTTGAATCATTTACATTGTTGTAATATTTTTGACATAAGTAGAAAGAAAAAGAATATTTTTCCAAGGAGTGAGTATGTATATACTGAAACTATGAATATTCAAAGAAAAGGTAATTGCTCAGTTTAGAACTTATATTATCACTGATGAGGATGTTAAGGACTACTGAAAAGAGTTGTGAGACTGAGCATAACATTTCAGAAATATATACAATAAAAGAGTCTTACAGAATGGAACTTGGGAAAACTAGGTAACTTTATGTGGAAATAATGGTATTATCAAGCCTTTGCAATTTGTGATAACCACTGAGGGCAGTAATAAGAATATTACAGCAATAACCAATGACATGGGTGTGCTATACTGCGTATTTACCCACAGCTGGTGTGGTGTAGTTATGAGGGTGAAGTCGAGTGATTTGATAAAGCCAACTATGGATAACTCTTCAATATACCACACTACAGAGTCGATTATTGCTATTATACAATGACATTATTTAAGAAAAAAATGACTTTTTCTTAAATAATGTCTTTGTGTAACGGTTCTTCTGCTTTTCTTCTGTGTCCTGGGGCTTTCTTGATGTACTGCAGATGTGCACGCTTACACAGTACACCAGTGCTTTGAAAGGAAGCAGTAGGGAAAGGAAGATCTCCGCTGCGTTAAAGTAAATACTATAACTCTCCCCAAAATAGCTGCAAAACCAATCCACAGAAATTCTGGTCCACCTTAAAGAAAATTCTCAGTCCCGGGTCCCCTTCAAATCCCTCTCTTTACCCAAACAACAGCCCTCTAGAAACTGCTACCCTTTTCAATAGACACTTCATCGACACTGTCCAGAGACTTACACCCTCAAACTGCAACACAAACTCCACCTGTATCCCTCCCAAGCCACAAAACAGTAATCTTTTCTCCTTCAAACCAGTTCCAACCTCATATATAAAATCACTCCTTCTGAAGCTTAAACCTTGCTCTCCCTCCTCAGACAACCTTCCACCCACTTTCCTCAAACTAGCTGCAGGATCCATAGCCTATACAGTATCTATATTAATTAATAGATCTATCCAGGAAGCTACAGTACCAGATATTTGGAAATCCTTCTTTACTATCCCCTTGCAGAACTAAACAGACCCATCAAACTTTCGTCCAATTGCCATCCTCTGTCCTCTCTCCGAACTTATGGAAAAATGTGTACACTCACAACTCATAAACTATCTCCTCCAACATAACCTCCTCACTCCCTCCCAACTTGGCATCCTCCCTAACCACAGCACCTCTACAGCCCTCCTGTCATTTACACATACAATAGCTGAAGCCCGTGACAAAAACCTCCTAGTATCCAGCCTTTTCATCGATCTCTCAAAAGCCTTCGACACCGTCTCGCACCCTCTACTTCTGACTAAACTTTCTAACCTCAATCTAGCTCCCTCCACCCTAACCTTCTTCTCTAGTTATCTGTCTGATAGACAGCAATCTGTTCATTGCCTTTCCACTTGCTCACTCTACCTCCCAGTAACTACTGGGGTGCTTCAAGGCTCCATCTTGGGACCCCTCCTATTCAGCATCTTTACAAATGAGCTACATACCTCCTGCACTCAATCTGTACTAGTCCAATATGCTGACGATTCAACTCTCATCTGCACTTCCAACAATATCTCTGACCTTCACTCACTCACAGAGGACACCTTTTGATCTGTTGAAAAATGGCTAGCTGATAATCTACTCATCCTAAACCCCTAGAAAAACAAACTCCTGCTATTCCTCCCACGTAGTCTCTCTCCCCTAAAATTTACCTTTCTCATCTCATCCTCCAATAACACCACCATACAATCTGTCTCCCACACAAAGCTTTTCTTTAGTTTTGCATGACATACCTGGTTTTCCTTGTATTTTCACTGTCCTAGCTCTCTCATACCTCCATGCTGTCTGGATTGCATTCTTTTTTTTTTTAAGCTGAAGAAATGTGAAAAAGCTGTAGCATACGTATATTAATGGAAAAAAGTCTAATCTCGGATTTACAATGTGCATGCTGGTTGGGCTGACCAATCAGCTGCTATTTTTTTAATGTTAATGACCAGTTATTGTATATGTGGTGTTTTGAAGATTTACCCACAGCTGGTGTGGTTTAATCATGAGGGCAAAGCTATTGCTATTATACAATGGCATTATTTAAGCAAAAAAAGTTCTTTATTTTTCTTAAATAATTCCCTTGTATAATGTTGTGCTGCTGCTGTTCCACATTTTTCCTGTATCCTGGGGCTTTCTTGATGTACTGCACATGCGTATGGGACTTTTGTTCCCACGCTTATGCAGTAAGTGTAAAAGAAACAACTGAGAAAGGAAGATCTCCCTTGCTTTTTTTGTTGTTTTTAATTACAAAAAAAAAGGAAACTGGGAGACTTTCAACGTACGGGAGAGATGGGACAGAGAAAATAAAAAGATAAACAGGTACATTTGTCTAGTTTTTTTTATAACATAACTGATTATCCTTTTATTTTTGTCTTTCCCATCTCTCTCTCCTTAGTTTGACATCTCCGTTTTTTGTCAGTTTTTTGTAAATAAAACAAAGGGATCGCAATACAATAATGCCGAAAGGAAAATAAAAAATTTTGTTGCATATATTAATGGAAAAAAATCCAGGTGACCTGAATTTTTCCATTGTTATATGCTCGGATTTCCAACTGGCATTCTGGTTGGGCTGACCAGTCAGTGTGCCCTTTTGTAATGTTAATGGCCAATCATTGTATAATAACTCATTAACACCTATGTGGTGTGGAATGGCACACCTCTAGCAGCCTACACACATCCTTGCATTACAGAGTATCTTGTGAAAAATCAACTTAAAAGCATAAGATAAACAAATATAATTATTTTGCAAACAGTAAAAGCTATTACAACTGTACCAGTAGCAATGTTATCAGTAAGAAGTATCCTTTACAGCAGTAACAATCAGTGCATGTGTAGTATTTCCATAAATATTATAATGCGTATAAACCCAGAGTTATATTTTTTTCTAAACTTTCGTAAACAAATTTTCATACCTTATAAACCATATAACCTAGACATATAGTGTTAGAATATTTTTGTTAACTAGACATCAGCTTTGACATGACATGACAGCAAGAAATACTTCTCTGGATGCATGAATATTGAGATATTTACAAAAATGTGAAAACATATGCTTGATCATATAGTTAGGAATATAAATAGCACTGAATATCTCTCAGTGTGTGCAAATTACAGGGCAAATGTCAGTGACAGTTTTCTTCAACAGTATCTAAAGTTTCACCTGATGCCATGCAGAAATTTATAAGTCACTTGTTTTTTGAAATATTAAGTATATACAGAAACATTGCTTATTGTCATCATTACTAACAAAAAACTTGCGGTATCTCTTGTATATTATGATATAAACAAACACTGATAATGAATTTTCCTGTCTCCCAGTGTAGTATTTCACACCATATCCTTCAATAGCATGTAGGTCTTTTTGGTATGAACATAGGAACGTAAATATGAAAATATGAATAGTAAATGGCAAAACTCCTTCTTTAACAATCTTAGTGGCATTTTGTTAATTATTCCTTTCCCTTTCTAATTCTGCCTATTATTAGGTGGAAAGCCACTTAGCTAAAGAAGCCAGACCCAAAAAAGGTCCAGATGCCTTAAGGAGATGTGGGTGTTAACTGGACAAGTACAAAAATGTGCTATATGCTTGAACAAGTTAAGATGAATAAAACAGCGTATAATGTGTTATTTTTATGGAAGTGTGAATCATTTTATTAACAACTTTCGAAAATGAAGATGTAATCAATATGGCCAAAGAGGTCATGCTACCAAGAACTGAAAAGTGATTTGTTATAAATGAAAAAAACAGGACACGTTTGGTGACTGTGAGCGTGAGAATAATGTGCAAGAGCAAGATATAGGATATGTGGATGAAAGGATAAATGATATTACATTATAATTTGTTTAAAATAATGAAAATAAAATCCTATCAAGGCAAGAAAACGGGGCAGAATATTTTTCTGCAAGTGAAGACAGAAGACAGTGAATGGAGGAAATGCCACATTTAAAAGTAATTAATGTTAAACGTGAAAATATATAAATAAGAGGCCTTCAAAAAGGTATAGGGCTGTATTCAGAAAGGTTACTGCGAGATGTACACCATTTCCAGTTTAAAGACAGCTGTGCCATGGTACGGCAGCACTAAAATGTTCAGCACTATGGTGGGCTGTCTGCCTGATCTACCACAAATGATAATGAGACATTCTGGAGGAACAGCCTTTGCTAATTAGCCATGTGCTGTCCTCTGGAAATTCCTGTATTAAACACATTTACTCAGTTTAGTGATTCAGAGAATCTCTCAGCTGCGTAAGCTACACTGGCTGCGTGTATTAATAAACACGGTCAAAAGCTCTTGTTTACCTGAGTGTGTTAATGGTAAGTGCTGGGGGAGTATAGCAGACAGGTGGCATTGGAGTCTGTTTTTGTGGGTGAGTGTGTATGTGTGTGGCTGCATGTGTGAGTGTATGTAGTGGTGTTATGAATGGAGAAAGGCAAGTGTGTGTGTGTGTGTGTGTGTGTGTGTGTACGCGCGCGCATGTGTGCATGTGTGTGTGTGTGTGTGTGTGTGTGTGTGTGTGTGTGTGTGTGTGTATGGTTGGGGTTATCATACCTCCACACTCCCCTAGACTATTGAACAAGTCCTACAACCTTGGGGGAGGTGCTAGACACCAGAGGTAACTCTCCATGCTGTGCCATAAAGGCACTTAAAAGATTCAGATCAAAGTTGTGCAGCACAAAAGATGGGGAGGGGGGTGACACTAGACAGGAGGAATAACTCTTTAAATAGTGTCTTAAAGGCATCTCTGAAATTATAGAATAGAGTTTTGCAGCACGAAAGACACAGGGCAGGGGAAAACTAGACACCACAAATAATCTATATAGTGTACCCAAAAGGCACGTCAACCTTATACCTTCATACTACGCACATAATGTAATTATTCATATACACAACCATTGCTTACCAGGGACGCTTGAAAATATTCAAATATTCACTTAAGTCTTTCAGAATAAAAAAATGTAACGTAAAAGGGTGCGAAAGCTTTGATCATGAAACCTTGACACAGAAAGCATCACTGCTCTAACTGATCATTTAGTAAAGCAGGTGTTTTTTTTTCCCCTCAGGTTGTAAGATGTGTGAAATTCTAATGTCTGGCATTACTCAATGTCTGGGACAGTTCTGAGTTGCGTGAGACAATAGGAACAGCAGGAGCATCCTGTAGAAGTAAGGGCAGTTGAGAGGGATGGGGAGGAAGTGTCCAAGTGGGGTGATGCTTTGAAACAAAACTGGGAGGGACACGTAATGATAGCAGGGAGAATAATTAAACTATTACTGGGACTCACTTAAAAAGTTAATAGAGCAACAGGTCTAGCATCATGATGCACTTCAGGAGCCATAGGAAGTATGAAACACTGTCTAGCAGTATTGATTGACTATAATGATCCATAATTTTTGAGGGCATGGGGACAAAAATATCAGGTATGTTCTGTCAGCTCTTGAACAGCCAAAAGATGTGAGTGTGTGTGTGTGTGTGTGTATGTGTGTGTTTTTGAATGTGTGCATGTGTGTCGGAGGGTGAATGAGGGAGGGTGCCTGTCCCAACATCATGCATGGGCCGCCTGTGTTGGCTACCACAGAAAAGAGCTGAATTGTACTTGTGGTAGTTAAGAGTGATTCAGAGACATAAATTAGCTGATATTGAGATTTTTCCTCATTAAGGTAAAATGTATCTGTGAATCACAATTTCCCACATCACGGAAAATGTCACTTTAGCTGTAGCTGTTACTACTGGTGATGAGGTTCCTTCTAAATCCCCAGGAGAAT
Organism: Protopterus annectens; assembly: GCF_019279795.1. Taxonomy (NCBI): domain Eukaryota; kingdom Metazoa; phylum Chordata; order Ceratodontiformes; family Protopteridae; genus Protopterus; species Protopterus annectens. The sequence goes on from NC_056730.1 coordinate 1,114,484,464, forward strand.
ATGTGTATTGGAAATGAGACTACTGAATCATGAGTAGAAAAAAAAAGTGATGTACTCACCATGACGTTCCATGTTTGTAGTCCATCTCGCCCTTCATTCTTACATCTGGGTTCGGAGCCGAGGCCGATTACAAAGCTGGAAGTCTCTCACTTGGCTCGTGGCAAGGTAGGTATCCCATAGTGCACTAGTAAGAATCCCCAGATCCTGTTTGCTGCTGTCTAAAAAAGTGATAGAAGGTATTTCCACAAGGAACAACAAAGATGAAAGGTCTCCACCCTACAGGAGATAGATACTATCTTGTCTCCAGATCCTCCAAGGATACATGGATGGGGTTAGGTGTGTGGGTTCGTAAGAATTAAGGGGGGGATAGACTACAAACATGGAACGTTATGGTGAGTACATAACTTCTTTATGTTCTGTAGTCCTATCTCGCCTTCATTCTTACATATTGGACAGCGTCCCTTGCCCCTTTTTCTCAGGTGGCTCATGGGAATATACTCCTAAAAACCGTGGAACCAAAGGAGGCTGTACCCCTTAAGGCCAAATCCAGTTTGTAATGAGTAATAAAGGTATGAGGGTTAGCCCAAGTTGCTGCCACACATATACTGTCAATCAGAACTCTGGCTTGAAAGTCAGCAGATGTGGCTACGTATCTGGTAGAATGAGCCTTAATTTTAAACGGGAGTTCTTTGCCATTAGAAGAGTAAATAAACAACATACAATTTGACATCCAGTTTGATAACGTTATCTTAGAGACTGGCATACCTTTTCTTGTCTCAGAAAAAGATTCAAACAATTGGTCTGATCTCCTAAACTCCTTGGTTCTATGTAGATAGAACCATAACTGTCTGTGAACATCAAGCTGATGGAACCTATATTCTGCTCTGTTTGAATGATTAGGAAAAAAGACTGGCAGTTCAATAGTTTGATTCATATTAGATTGAGAGCAAACCTTGTGGATGAGGGACGGATTTGTACTAAGGGTAACTGTCTTTATGAAAAATCAAGTAAGGAGCTTTGATTGACAGTGCTTGTAACTCTGACACTGTTCTGGTAGATGTAATGGCTACTAGAAAAATGGTCTTACATGAAAGGAACTTTAATTCACAAGAATGTGCAGGTTCAAAAGGCGGGGAAATAAGCTTGGACAGAAAAAAATTAAGATCCCAGGGAGATGCAGGTTCCTGAAAGGGAGGTCTCCACAAGGTAGTGCCTTTTAAAAATGATTTACACAATCTGTGAGCCATAAGATTAGGTTCATGTTGTCCCAAATGAAAACTGGAGATCACTGCCAATTGAACTTTGATTGTAGCAGCAGCTGATCCCTGATGAAAAAGTTTGGTTAGGAATTCTAACACCAAGGGAATGGAGGCTGTATAAGGATCTATGTTTTTTTCTCATGCACAGATAAAAAATCTTTTCCATTTACTAGCGTATAATTCTCTCATAGAAGGCTTGTGAGAAGACATGAGGATATGTGTAACTGCAGGGGATAAATCATGAAGCCTGACTAGGGATGGAAGTGGAGCAGCCACGCTGTCAAGTTGAGGGTGTGGAGACAGAGGTGAAAGGTGCCTGACAAGTGTGTCAGAAGGTCTGGTACTGGATCCAAAGTCCATGGATCGTCTGGAAGGTGAGGCCCAAGAAAGGGGAACCAAATCTGACGAGGCCAGTAAGGAGTGATAAGAATCATTCTGCTTCCCAAAGTCTTTGCTTTCTGGATCACTTTCGATATTAGCAGAAAAGGAGGGAATGCATAAAGAAGTCCCAAGGGCCCATTGTGAACAAGTGCATCACCTCTGGGGGTGGGGGGATAAGGGAGACGTAGTTGCTGCATTTGGCGTTGATTGGACTGGCGAACAGATCGCAGCAAGGCTGTCCCCATTTGCGGAATATTGTTCCGCGACTTTCTGATTCAGAGACCACTCATGAGGCATCCAGATTGCCCTGTTGAGCTTGTCAGCTATCACATTGGTTGTCCCCGGGATATGCATTGCAACTAGAAAGCGTTGGGAAGATATCGCCCACTGCCAAACACGAAGACCCTCTTGACACAGGGGGATGGGAACTGGTTCCTCCTTGTTTGTTTATATACTAAACCACTGACATATTGTCTGATTGGATTGCTATTGTCCCTAGAGGAAGAGAGTCATGAAGTGCTTGCAATGCTAGTAGCACTGCTCTCATCTCTAGGACATTGATATGCAAGTGAGCCTCATGTTCTTGCCATGTGCCTTGGACTGTCCTGCCTAGATAATGCCCCCCCCCCCATCTGGGAGGCATCCATGGTCACAGTAGCAATGGGTTGGTGAGGAATGAAAGGTGTCCCTATCGTTAGTTGATTGGACTGAATCCACCAACAAAGGTCCTTTTTGCAAGATTCCATTATCAAAATAGAATGAGACAGAGGCAGTTGTTGGAGACCACTGGGAAAAGAGTAGCCATTGAAGGATTCTCATATGTAGTCTGGCTATTGGAACTAGAGTTATAGTAGCGGCCATGGTTCCTAGAAGTTTGAGCACTGTCTTCGCTTTGACTTTGTGTTGGGGAAGTAGACTGTATATCTGTTGTCTTGGATTTTGTATTCTGTCTGCAGGAAGGTGAGCCATAATGGCAACTGTGTCTATTTCTGCACCTATAAAAGTCACATATTGAGAGGGGGACAAGGAAGACTTTTCCCAATTTATTGTAATCCCTAGCTGAGTGCAGACTTGGATGGTTGAATCCCTGGCTTGTAGAAGTAGGTGCCTGGTGGTGGCAGTCAGGAACCAGTCATCCAGGTACAGAAACACTTGGAATCCAAGATGTCTCAAGTAAGCAGTTACTACCGCCATGCATTTGGTGAACACCCTGGGGGCTGTGGTGAGATCAAAGGGCAGAGCACAAAATTGCTAATGACTGGCTCCCAGCTGGAAGCGTAAGTGACTCCTCGATGCTCTGTCCATTTTTATGTGGTAGTACGCATCTTGGAGGTCTGTGGAGTACATCCAATTGTCTTTCCCTAACAGAGGGAGTATCGACTGCAGTGTTACCTTTCAGAACTTGGACTTCTTCATTGATTCGTTTAATTTGCTGAGATCCAAAATGGGCCTCCAGTCCCCTGTTTGTTTTGGCACTAAAAAGAATCTGGAGTAAATTCCAAATCCTATCTGGTCTGCAGGGATGGTTTGGATGATTCTCTTTTGAAGTAACATTTAGACTTCTATATTTGCTTGATCCCTGTGATTGGGTGGAACATCTGGGATTTTCTTGGTGGGATGAGGTGGGAAAGAGAAGGGTATGGAGTATCCTCTGGAAATTATCCTTTGTACCCACTTGTCTTTGATGATGTCGTGCCAGGCTTCTGGATACAAAGATAAGTGATCCCCGACTGGCAACGGGGAAGTGCAGTTGGGCCCCACTTCAGGAGTGCTGATAGGGATGTCCACAAAAGGAATTGCGGCCACCCTGATTTTGCGGACCCCCCTGCCTCTAGGGCGACATCTACCATTACTTCCTCCTCCTCTACCTCTGAAGGAGGAATCACCTTGTGCATCCGGGAAAAATCTCTGAGATTTCTTGAACCACATTTTCCCATCTCTCTGACCTTTAGGGTATGGTCTAAAAGGGACGGAAAAATGTACTCCCATGGCAGAGAGAGTTTTCCCTTCCTGCTCGCATCTGGTGAGTGTATCTTTTACCTTTGGTCCAAACAGAGAGAAACCGTCAAACTGGGTGTTGGTAAATGTAGATTTGAAGGACTCCTCAAAGTTACATAAACGCATCCAGGAATGTCTCCTAAGGGAAACTCCTGAACCCGCTGCCCTGCTCGCTCTATCTGCTGCATAAGATAGCCTCGTGGAGGAGTTAACAATGGAGTTTAAGGTAGACAACTGAGCAGTAACCTTCTCAGGGACTTCTTCAGCTAAGGTACCTTGGTGAGTATCTCCTAGCTCCTTTAGGAGATCTCTTTGAAGCCTAGTAAAATGGTTGAGGTAATTCAGCGATCTGAGTGTAAACGCCGCTGAAGAAAAGATACGCTTCCCATATCTATCCATCATTTGGGATTCCTTGTTCAGTGGATGGACAGATGAGGAAGTTTCTGCTAGTTCCTTCTTTGTGGCTGTTGCCACCACCATGGCATCTACAGGCACACCTGTAGTCAAAACTCTTTTTCTTTGGGGGCTGACAGAAATTTGTTGGGCCTTCTGGGGCAGTCCCATGGCATCAGGAGTTTCCCACACCTTTCGACTGACTAAATCTAAGAGCTTATCGAAAGGTGGAGAAACCCCATGAGGCTGAAGGTTGAGACCAGAAAGCCTTCAGGTATACTTGATTCCTCATCAGAAGTGGTGACAGTGGGCCAGCTGCTTCTCTGTTTCAGGATCTCAAGGATATGTACGAAGGAGATTGCATCAGAGGACGACCTAGGGGACTCTTCTGACTCCCCGAGGTCAGTGTCAGAGGTGGGTGATGGACTCATAACGGGAGTCTACATGCTTCCTCTTGCAAGTTCTGTTCTGAGGAGGCTACTCAAAAGGGTATTCTGGGGAGGTATCATAAGACTGGGGGCCACCCAAAGGGGGCTCCTGAGGCTGCGGGTCTCTGCTGTCAAGAGAGAGAGATGGTGCTGAGACAGAGGTCAGAGCTTGAGGGTGAAGAGCATCGGTATCCTTTTGTGGAGCTGAAGACCCAGACAGCATGCTCCTCATCATCTCGAAAGCAGATCTCTCTGGCTCCAAGGACACCCCCGGTTCTGAGGAAGCGGAAGTAGCCCTCGGCTCCAAAGTGATCGGCTCCAAGGTAGATGTAGGATCTGAGCTCAAACTAGCAGATGCACCAAGACGTAGGCTTGGAACCGAGGAAGTTCAGGTCAAGCGTCCCTGTCGGGCCCAACTGGTGAACTTCGGCTCCGAGACACCAAGGACAGCACTGAAGGTGTCAAAGCGGAACTCGGCTCCAAGACAGACAAGAGAGGTGCTGGAACCAACGGTTCCACAACAAATGGCACTGATAGCTCTGGCTCCAAAGAACCAACATGGCTCGGAGGAGGAACAGAGGCAGGAGTATGGCCTTAGATGGCTCCGGAACCGTTTGGGTCAGAGCCGGCAACAAATTAGCTAGCACCGACTTCAAGAGTCTAAGCACTACTCTCTCTACATCATCTTCAGAAAGACTGTTGGAGGATCTGGAAGACAAGGTAGGTGATCTAGATCTCTGCAAAATCGGAGATCTGAGAGTCGGGGAGACCGGTAATAATTCCCTAGACTGGCTCTGAGGTAAATGTTCAGTAGTTGGCTCCAAAACACTTGGGGCCGATACTGGAGTGTCGATGTCGATAACCTTGACCGGCTACAAGGACAGTGCTGCTGAAGAGGTAGAAGGTTTGTCCAATTTTTAAATTTTTTTGGAAGTCCAGATAAAATAGTCGGTGTGAGAGATTGTCTCTTGGCCGACTTGACTTTCTCTGTTTTTGAAGCGGTAGACCTGGCTAAATCCTCCTCAAAGGAAGGTTTAAGGAGACCTTTCAGGATCAATTTGTTCTTCCTTTCCTGGAGAACCCGAGAACTGAAGGAGTGACAAAAGGAACATGTCTCCTGAAGATGTGTGGTACCTAGGCAGTAAACACAATTACTATGTCTGTCAGTCAGTGACATTTTTTGAGAACTTTTGAGATACTTTTTAAAACCTGAAGGTTTATGATCCTTAGACTCCTTAGATATATTGTCACAAACACAAACACAGGAGGGAAAGCAGGAAGAGAGGACAAGGTCCTCTAACTTAAATGGGCCTAGCCCTGCGAGAAGCAGTGCACACAATTAAAAAACAACAGAGGACTAGGTCCTCTAACTTAAAAGGGCCTAGCCCTGTTCAAGAACAACACACAAAGACGAGCAAAAAAAAAAAAAAACAGAGGACTAGGTCCTCTAACTTAAATGGGCCTAGCCCTGCTGAAGAAACAACACTAGAGAAAGGTTAATAGAGGACTAGGTCCTCTAACTTAAACGGACCTAGTCGTAAACAGAGAAGAAACTACGTCAAGAATTGCTACAAGAAATGCAATAATTCAACAACATGCTAACTTACTAGCTAATAGAATTAATAAAAGAACACTGCACACAGCTATTAATTGTAAACTACTATTTTAGTCAAAAAACACAAAATTAGAAAAAAAAAGGTCCTAATCCCAACATGGACCTACACTAAGAAATGTAAATATAGCAAAACCTAGTACACCAAGGAAGGGATACCACTCAGAAGAGAAAAAAAGCCTGCGGAAGCGACAGCCAACAAGATTTCAACAACTTTGCAAAATTTTTAATAACACACTACTAATTTACTATCTGTAATAAGAAGCTATTTATACTAAGCTACTACTGTTATAAAAAAACGATCACTATAACAAGAATAAAGAAGAAAAATCCAACTTAGCCACAGCCAAGAAAAAGAGCACTTCTGAACTCGTAGATGCGGCAAACGAGATCTGGGGATTCTTACTAGTGCACTATGGGATACCTACCTTGCCATGAGCCAACTGAGAAACTTCAAGCCTTGTAATCGGCCGAGTCGGAGCCGAGGATCAGCTCCGAACCCATATGTAAGAATGAAAGCAAGATAGGACTACAGAACATCAACAGTTTAGACAGTGGAGAAGGGAAACATGGAAACACATTCAGGGATTACAGTAATAATGGGATCAAATGATATAAAAGCTATAAATATTTACAGAGTTGTTGCAGAAAGATAAATTATAGTGGATTGTATTGTTAAAGGAACAATATTTAGACTGATTGTGATATATGCTAGCACTTCAGTGAAGGCGAGAAGTAAAATGTTTGAAAAATAGGCAATATTTAAATATTAGTATGGATGTCATAATAATAATAGACTTTAATTGTGACTTAAGATGGAAAAGAAGGAAAACTGGGAAATTTGTTAGCATATGTAAGGAAATTAATAAAGGAATCACAAATGATCATTGGAGGAAGTAGGCAATGTGTGTATCAAAGAGAATGATTATATAACATATAATAAGAGTTTAACAGAATGTGAGAATGGAGAAACTATAGTAAGGTTTTTGATTATATTGCAGTATGGTCTATAACTGAAAAATAATGAGAATATAATAAAGAAAGGGAAAGGAATCAAAATGTTGTAGTAACTGAATGTTACAAGGGAACATGGGAAACAATGTTTGAAGAGCATTTAAGTAAGAGAGAACTCTATACAAATTGCATAGAATGGTGGGCTACATATAAAGGTAACACAAACAAAGGTGTATGTAAATATATGTAAAGAGCAGCATCCATATACCAAAGAAATTTCAGAAGGAATTTATAAAGAATCTGAGGGAGTATCCTATATGAATGTTTCAGAACAAGTATTGAAAACAAAGTGAAATATGAATAAAATAACAGTGGCAACACAGTAAGACAGCAAAGGTGTATGACGAAAGGAAGGAAGAGCTAAGTTACCTTTTTAGGAAAAATGTAAGATATAATGAAAATATGATGTGGAGGTGGAAAAATGAAGTAGGAAATATTGTTACAACAAACAGAGAAAGTATGAATTTGGTAGAAAAAATAATTTCAATGATGTATGAAGAAGTGAGAGAAACAGAATAGATTGTGAAGCAGAAAACATTTCTGAGGTGGTTAGGGAAAAGTGCAGCATGAGGATAATAAGTTGTATGAATTAAACAGAGTAGTAAGAAAAGGAAGAACCAAATCAGTACTTGGGGTAAATGGAATAAGTTATAGTTTATATAAATAGATGGATAATGAAAAACAATATGTTTTAAAAGTACTCAGTTAATAGTTAAATGAAGGATTACATGAAGGGGGTGTTAATGAATGTTTTATGGAAGAAAGGAGATGGAAGAAATTGAGACTAATGAACATTTTGCAGGTAAGGTTTGAAGAAGTTAATAAGGAAGTAGATGAAAGAGAATATAGAATGAAAGGAAAGAATATAAAAGAGTTGTTGATCTTGGTAAAACTGATTGTGAATATTTTGAAAGATATGTGCATAGGGCGGAAAACCATTACTGTGACATGAAGAAGGTCTGCAATAATGTTATGCATAGTCAAAAGTGGGAGATATTACAATGTTGTAGAATTCCTGAAGAGACAGTAAAAGTTTTGAAAGCAGTCTGTGAAGAGTAGTGGGTGCAACTATAGGATGTAATGGACAGAAAATAAAAGTAAAGAAGGGGCAAAACAAGGGTGCCCCCATGAGTACATTCGTGTTTAGTATAGTAATGAATAGGGTAGTACAAAAGATTTAGAAAAACATAAAAGAAGCAGTATTTGATTATATGAGGAGAGTAGAAATACCTTTAATCTTCAGTTAATCAGATAATGTAGAAGTAATACTTAAAACCAAAATATGGGTCATACTCTGTAAAATAAAAGTTAAAATGACAGTCAAAAAAATGGAAGTCATTTCTCAAATCAACAATACAAGAAGTTATCCAAGTAATTAGGGAAGTAAGTGACAAAGATAAGAGGGGTACCCAGGTGAGGGTAAGCAGATTACATATAAATAAATGAGCTTTGTGGGACCAGCTTGTTCAAAATCTTCCAGAAGCCTAGTATTAACCTTACCTTATATTCATTTGGGGATATTTATGAAGGATTAGACTTCATATAATCATATTATTTCTTTATTTATTTCAAACTGGGTGCAGAAAGAGAATTTATTTTGAGAGTACTTTTAGTTGCAATTTATAACACAGGACGATAGAAGTATTTAGAATGTCAGGACTCAGATTCCTGAGTCACAAAAAGTGGTGACCAAATAACTGAAAATCTAGACTTACATATACAAAGTTCAAGAGTGCCATTTCTTCAGAATGTTTCCTTTTCTCCAAGGTGTGGTTATCTTGGAGTTGATGCATAGAGTATGTTTAAACGTTTGGGTGGTTCAGGTGTTATTCTCCTATATTTTTGGTCTTTTTTTCAGTATATTAAAAATTGGCAATGTGTGTCTTGACATTTCAATAGGGAGCTGTTCTGTAGACATAGTGGGCACCTTAACAGGGCCAAAAGCACCCATAAAAGGGCACACTGGGCACAAAAAGTACAAGTGCAGGACCTCAAGCTGAGATGTTCAGAGGGATTAATCTTGGCTTTATATGCAGCCTGAGCAAAGGAAGGTCTGTTAGTTTTTTTCTCTATGGCTTTTTTACTAACATTTTGTGGTTAGTATGTTATCAAAGGCACATTGAATTGGAATAAATGATCATTAGTTAAGAAAGGATATGTTCCAACTGAAGTAGCAAGCGTATTTGTAAGTTGGAGCAGAGATTTTGTGCTTGGGAAATGCAGTAGCTTAAATTAGTAGATATAATTGGGTGCTTCACTAGTACGTTTGCACTGTATTTTACTTATTTATAAGTGCTGTACAAATTGTATTGTTAATTATTTGATATTGCAAATAAAGGTTTGTTGTTAAAAAAAGGTAAATTAAGTCATGACAATGTTAGCAACAATATTAAGATATGTTGGATTAGGGTCTATATCACATTGTCAAACTCTTAAAAGTTCGAACATCATATGGTCAACACCATATGATCGAACTTTTAAAAGTTCAAACATTTCAATGGAGATCTTCCCACAGTGCGGAAGATTTCCCTTTTCTGCACTGTAGTGCGATCTCAGAGTTGATATATTTAAAAAGCGGGGGGTGTGGGGGTTGCAGGGGGGCTTGCTTAAACCGTTCAGGTAAGATTTTTCTTTGGTTTATTTATTTTTTTTATTACATTTTCGAACTTTTAAAAGTTTGATCATATGGTGTCAACCATCTGAAGTTCGAAATTTTAAAAGTTCGATTATACATAAGATAATATAATATTAAGTTGGGCAGTATTTATTTTAACAGAAGTGTTAGGAGTTATGTTTAGAAGAGAAGTGAGATTGAAAATGAGTGGGAGAGTATCTTTCAAAAGTAATTGGAAATTATGGTAGTGTGAAAGATGTATGGCTTGTCTTTTGGGAAAATTGTTATTTAGTGCATTCTTTGCTGTCGGGGAAGCTAATTGGTGGTGTTTTTATGTTTTCAGCTAACATAAAAAACATTGCTAGAATTTTTATGGCCTTTTCTGGATATATGGCTGAACCCCATCAAAAGAATTTTGAATAAGAAGACAGATAAGGGGGTAGAGTATAATAAATACTACTGTGCATTACATATGCATTTGGGTTATTGATGGATATTTGGGGAAGGTAATCAGTTTGTGGCAGAATTTTGAGTATAAGGTGTAAACACATTTTCCAAAGGAATAAGAGGAATAGGAGAAATATAAATAAATTGGGAAGATGAAAGAATATATAAATACATTTGATATGTGGAAACTGGGGAAATAGGAAAAATAGTTAAAAATGGTATTAGAGTATAATGGAGAAATGTTATCAAATTAGTCAATGGGAAGAATTGGTAACAAAATGGATAAAAGTGTTATCAAATTCTTCAAGAAATACAGTACATTAAGTTTTGTTAATATTAGGACTCCTAACTGCTACAACTGTCCTACATTCTATCCAAGGATATACGTTATTGATAATCATATTCACAATACTGGCTCTGCTCATCACAGTAATAGTCACATATGTTTCTTCAGTAAGGCAAGCTCCCCAGATGTTAGTATTCTTGAAGAAAAATTGTGAACCTTTGATAGAAGAACACTATAATTAGTATTATGTGTATTAAAAATATATTCCACCATTGTTGATAATGCTGTGGAGAAAAAGTTGTCACTTCCCCCACTTCCTTGATGAAGTTTGTACTATTTGTGTCCAAGTCTGTGTACCTTCATTGATCCTTGCTTTTAAAAAATCTATATTGATGTTAGTACAATGGTACTTACATTGCATTTTTCTGATTATTTGTTATTTGTTGTTTTTGACCTGTTAAACAGTAACTTTTGTATTTCTAGTTCAGTCTTGGAGACGTTATTGGTAGTTTTGGTAGAGGTGGAACCCTTCTTTTCGTAAGTGGACCCAAAATATTTTGTTAATTCTCACGGGATGAGTTCATGTATAAGTAGAAAATATCCATGGGGAAAAAATAGCGATGTGAGTGCTGCCAATATTAGCTGTAAACTATGTGGTACCAAATCAATAGAAGAAAATCACAAGCACTGTCTCAAAAAACTAGCTTATTAAGCAAACTAAGCACTTTCATCCCATTCAGTAGCACTTGCATCACTGTTTTTTTCGGGTCTGTATTATAATACCGAAAATCCTTTTAAGCGAACATGAAAACACCGACACATATTGCACGAACCGCGATTATGTCGAACGTACGAAACCGCGAAATTCAAAAAGTCGAAGTGTCATGGTTGGCCCTTCTGCGGTACAGCTCCATAAGGTAAGTGTGCGATAGTTATGGACCTTAGGGTTAGGGTGCGGGTTAAGGTAAGTGCATAGATAGGTAATGTATGTAAGGTTTAGTGTAGGTTTAGAATTAGGGTTTTGTTAAATGTATGTGTGTGTGGATTATTTGTTTTGTTTTGGTATATTGCTGTAGGGTAAGTGTGCGATAGTTACGGACCTTAGGGTTAGGGTGCGGGTTAAGGTAAGTGCATAGATAGTAATGTATGTAAGGTTTAGTGTAGGGTTAGACGTAAGGTTTTGGTGCTTTACTTTAGGGTTAGGAGTAGGGTTTTGGTTAGTGTATTATGTGGTTTATTTATTTTGTTTGGGTAGGCAGTTTGTAGTGGGAGGTGGAGTTGGCCGACTTTGGGAATTCGACATTTTGTATTTCGCGGTTTTGTACGTTCGACATAATTGTGGTTCTCGCAATACGTGTTGGTGTTTTCGTGTTTGCTTAAAAGGATTTTTGGTATTATAATACAAACCTGTTTTTTTCCATGGATATTTTCTAAGTTTGTGGTTTTCTTAGTTTGCAGTTCATGTGTAAGTACATAGAAGCAGAAGCACTAATATTTAAAGTATACACTGGAAACCAGCTTTTGCTCACTTATTTTTTGTACGTGTTTTATTATTTTTATAGTACTTAATATAATTGAGAAATTTTGTTGGCTTTCTTTTTTGTCTTGAAACCACTCTGTAGTAACTGCAAACTTCTGTTTATCTGTTGCAAAGCTTGTTTCTTTATTTAATCCTTTGACTTCATTCTCATGGTTTTTAACAATAACTTGAAATATACCTTACCAAAATGTGCATTAATATTTTTCATCTGCTGAAGAAAAGAAGATTGATCATTACCTGCAGAATCTTACTAATCTGAAGTACCACCAGGACCCTTTTAGTGCTAAGACTGTCCCTAAAGAAAATTACATTCCACTGGAACCTTTTAATTTTTATCACTTTGGTCTCCAGATCCTTATACAAAATTTCAAGATATAGAAAAACATTAGCTTCACTGGAATAGTACTCTTTAATTGTTAAAGTCAGATGATGAAAAAGGATTCTTTGAAGTTTTCAGACTGTTTATTCACAGTTGATCTGTTTGAGAAGATTTAGTACCAGGAGAACAAACAATTCTGGGGGAAAATAACTATTTCCTCATTGTTACCATGACAGCAAAAGTTACTCCTCAGAATAACATGCACACATAGACACACACGCACACAAACATATACACAACAGCTACTTGTGCATGTAGCAGTATCAACTATCAATTTGAAAGTATAGCATTGAAACAAAATGAAAATATTAACATAGTACTGTAAAGAATGCACCAGAGCTTTTACCATGCACAGTCAAAACCCAAGCTGCATTATATTTATATTTGTAAATTTCAAGTTTTCTGTTACACCCTCAGATTTATGCTATATCTCTGACAAAGCCCTATACTTATGCTTCAGTATGCAAATTAGTATTTTAATCTCTAAATTGAATAGACAACAGAGACAGAAAGGTATACTTTTCTATCCATTTCTGCCAGTAGTGAGTGTATATACAGTTAAGTCTATGAAGGTGTATTTATGGCTACTGTGAGTAAGTCTGAGAAGCGTAAAACATGCCTATGAATTCTGCATGACTTAAGATTTACAAAGCTTAAGCAGCTCCTTAACTGATCAGTTTATAGTCAATAGCACAAAGCATTTAAGTCGCAAAAGCATGAAATACATCCACAAGAAGTGCACAGCTAAAGCAAAGTGTTATATTGGAGGTTTAAGGCTCCACACTCTGAATCCCACAGCTTCAAAAATGTATATATGATTACTACTTAATAACAGCACCCCATAATTGTGTTATAATAATGAGGATGTTTCAGTTTCTGGATGAAAAGCCTTGAAGCACTGTTTAACATTCCTGGTGTATGGAACACATTAGAAGATCTGTAGACCAAGATGGGCTACTACATGCAAAGTATATAAAATGTATTATGATCCCATTTTGCTCCACATTTCTGCATCCTTCTTCTGTCTTAAGATTTCACCATCTATTAATGATGTCATTGTTACTATGTGTATGAATGCAGCTCTCCCTTATGTCTCAGATGCAGTTGCACAAAGCACTAGTTTGTCATAAAACGTTTGGCATACTGTGCATTAATTGTTTGGGTCTGTATCAAATCAGCGAACGCTTAAAAAAACGAATGCTGATTTATCGATCCCATGTAAGCGAAAGCTTACAATCCTGAACAATCGAAATAGCGATTTTTTTTTTTGCCAGGGAAAAAAATCACTGTTCCACAAAAAAATAAGTAAATAAAAACTTCAATACATTACATAAAGTGGGGGGCTTCACCCCCACACCCCCCCTACTTAAATATACCAACTCCGAGATCACACTACAGTGACGAAAACGGCAAAGTAATGGAGGTGGCCAAGCAAATTCTTTCCCAGGGAAAAAAAATCGCTTCTATGCCATTTCTCTATTTTGCTGTTTCGTGCTTTCAAGTTCGATCAAGATGGATTCAAAGGATTGTGTCTTCGATTATATATTAGGAACCCACTTGTTTATCCTATCTAGGCTGACTGTGGTGTAACTCTGTGCTGCAAAGAATGTGTAAAATTTAAGCTGAAGATTAATGTGTCATTTAAGAAGGTAATAGTGTTATAGTCTTCCTAGCAAGGCAAACTCGTGATGAATACATCTTTTTAGTTTGCTGTACATAGTGGTGACATGTAGGGTGTTTTGGCATGTGCCTATAGCTTGCTTTGTGTGATTCTCATATGTGTGTTGTCCTTGCCTTGACTGTACTGTGACAGTCTGAACTATGCCCATGTGGCAGTGAGTGAAGCTTTAACCTCTCACTTTGTATCTTGTAAGCAAAACTGGACAGGTAATAGAAACTGTGTAGTTCCTCACATTCTGTCGTTTGGAAGTATTCCCATATGTATGAAGCTGTTGCCAAAAGTAAATACCAAAAAAATGACCTAATAATGCCCAAAGTTATCTTCTAGGAAATGTGACAAGACCTCAGTAACTCATACTAGTCATGCAAGTCAGTGGTTGTACAATGATAAGGTCACTCACTGTCACTAACTTATGCCAGATTCAAACTGATGATCAAGGTCCAAAAGGTTCCTTTACCAGCAGATCACATTTTTCATATTTCTTTTTGTTTACAGTTTAAGTTTTGGACATTGCATGCACTCCTTTTAGACTTTGGCAATTTTTACTGTTCATTGAAACAATTTCCCAAGATGCTGTCCTGTATTCCTTCTACAGAAACGTTTTGCTCTATAAATGCTGGAAGAATATTGAGATTGGGAAGATGCTACCTTCCCATGCCTTTGCATTGTGTTCTGGCCAATTAACTACAAAGATTAAGAAGCCTGTTGATGTTTTGAAGTCATGAAACAAAAATATGTGTTCATAGTAGTCTTTGATTTAGTATCATAATTTATGGTTAGTGGCTGACTTTTAATCTTTGTCCCTTAAAGATGGACAGTAGTCTCTCCTTTATTAACCACATCACCACAGTAGTCAGGAAATCCTTCTACATGGCACACCTCATCATAAAAGGGTTATCCTCTAGAAAAAAGTAGGTCATTGTTACTCTCTACTCATCCCTCATCAAACCCATTATAGAGTACAATGCCCCATTTGGCATGTATCTCACAAGACATCTACAACAATTGGAAAGGCCACAGAAATACCTCACTAAGAGGATTACCAGCCTCAAACAGATGCCATACGCAGACCATCTCAAAAAACTCCAGCTCTACTTCGTCGTATATCGCCTACTCAGAGGCGATCTCTGCCTAACATACAAAGCTATGTCAAACCCTGAGCTGTTGGACATGCTACAATTAAAGAAATCCCAATCTCTCTGAACCACATGCTCCAGGGACCTAAATCTAGTCACAACAATAAACAGAACATGCTGGAGGGATAGATTCCTGTCCCAGAGACTTCCCATACTCTGGAACAAACTACCCATTCATGTCAAGCAAAGCTCCTCATTGGCCCTCTTTAAGAAAAATCTTGACGACTGGATGGGAAATAGAAAATTCACCCCGGGGATCACTTTTGCGGCGCTGCTTGGCAAGGGCACAGGAAAATAATTTTCTTGGGTGGCGAAAGCCAGGGAACCTTTTTGGCTAGGCATATATAGGCCCCAGGGCCAATAGCCCAGTACTTACCTATGAACCTTAAGGTGTAATGCACCCAGACAAACATACTGATATCTTAAGTAAAAACCAAACTGTGCGGGCAAGAGTTACCTCCAACAACAATGAAATGAACAGTAAAAAACAAAGCAGGAGGTAGCAGCCACGGCTATGTAGAATAACAGCTTTATCAGTAAAAGAGGTGAGCGCTTTCGTGGCACCAGCCACTTCATCAGACAATCAAAGAACTGTAAAACACAGCATTTATACAAAGCTTATCATTGCCATCAACTACCCAATTAATCCTTAAAACCATATACCTAGTATAAAAAGTTTTATACCTAGTGTGAACATTTTTTAAAAGCTTAAAATTAAAAACAACTTGACAATAGAAACAGCATATCACATCATGCAACTTAATACATACAATATAAAAGTATAAAAAAGTATAAAAGGTCGAGGGGGGAGGGGGTACTACCTACTATTTCTTTAAATCTCTATTTAGAAGAATAGGTTTAATATTAATTTTGTCATTCAGGCCTACCTCAATGTTAGCTCGTAGCCTTATAATCCATTCTAGTTCCCTAGTTTCTACTCTGTTCCTAACATCTCCACCTCTATTGTCAGTATAGACTTTATCTATTACTAAAAATAAAAATGTGTGTGTCTCATCATGGTCCCTCACATGCCTGGCTAAGGCATTTGTCTCTATTCCTCTGGTGATATCATATACATGCTCCCTCATCCGGTCTCTCAGCCTTCGCATTGTCATTCCAACATAGAAGGCAGGACAGACTGTGCAGTGTGCCAAGTATATAATATTCATACTGTTGCAGTTAGCTAATATGTTGAAGGTAAACTCCTTCTTTAGATCTGAATGTAGAAATCTACTTCCAGTGTCAACGAAGGTGCAGTAATTACATTTATTGCAGGGGAAGGTTCCATATCTGACTGCATTTTCTCTTCTTGTTTCCATGGGTTGTGGTCCACATAATAATCTTTTTATAGATTTTTTATTCTTAAAAACAAATCTCGGGGTCTCACCTACCAGCCTTTTAACATCATCATCAGCACATAGTATATTCCAGTTTTTTTATATACTTCCTGTAGAGATCTAATGTTACTCGAGTAGGATACTTGTACTCTCATAGGTTTCTGACTAACAGTTCCTCCATCTATGATGGTATCCATATCTGAAAAATATGGTTTACCTGTTCCTTCCCTTGCCTCATATAAACCCACTAATGACTGCTGTGTCTCTGTTTCACTGTACCCTCTATGTATGAACCTTTCCTTCATGTTCCTGATCTCTTCCTCATACTTAGTTTGATTAGCTGTGAGTCTTGATGCTCTCAGACCTTGGCCTTTTTCAGCGTTCTTAAATATATGTCTCGGGTGCATGCTCTGTCTATGGAGATAGCTATTCCTATAACATTCTTTCCTATAGATTTCAGTTTCCAGAACACCTCTATCTTTTCGAAGTATCCTGACATTCAGATATTCTGTAACATCATAGGAATGCTTCATTGAAAACTTAAGGAAGCTGGTACTATTGTCTATTTTTTTGGAAGAATGACAGAAATGAGGCTACATCACCTCCCCATAAAATAAAGAGATCATCCACAAATCTCCTGTAGAACTTCAGATGCCTTCCCATCTCAGTGAGTAGGAATTCTTTCTCCCACATAGCCATAACAATATTTGCGTAGCCATTTGCAATAAAGTGCCCATGGCCACGCCATCCTTTTGTCTATATAAATTTCCTTCAAACAAAAAGATATTGTTCTCTAATATCAGTTCCATCAACAGTGATAATAAAGCAATAACTTGTACATCATATGTTTCATCTTCATCTAAATACTGTTTGAAGAGCTGAACACCTTTACTATTAGGGATGACTGTGAATAGAGATTTCACATCCAGCGTAATCATGAGCCATCTGTCCTCCACAGCTATACTTTTACAAAATGCATACAGATCTTTTGAAAACTATTTTGTATCAATTAATATATATACATTCTTTTTCAACACAGTTTTAAGGTGGTGCTCCACAAAAATGGACAAAGGTTCAGTACACCAGCCCCTCCCTGATACAATGGGTCTCATGGGGGGCACTCTGGGATGTTTATGTATTTTGGGGAGTCCTTGTATGATGGGTAGAACAGGTTTGTCTGCTATGAAGTACTTGAATAGCTCTTGGCTAATAACTCGACGCTGTAAGCATTCAAATAATGCATTGTATATTAACATGCTGCTGACATGCACCTGTTGAATATCTACTTTCTGATAAGAAATGTCATCATTCAACATTGTCAGCATAGATTCCTTATAAAAAACATAATCCATTACCACTAGAGAACCACCTTTATCAGCTGGTCTCACTGCGAGGGAACGATCATTACACAAAACCTCCAAAGCTTCTTTTTCTTCTCTGTTTAAATTATAGAAGTATTTTTTTAAAAATACCACTATCGTGCATCTTATATATTTCTTTTATATATGCGTTTTCGAATGTCTCAATAGCAGCATTGTTTACAGGAATATAGCTACTTGGTTTCTTAAAAATGTTCACACAGCTATTATTCATATCGTAGTGTTGTCGCCTCACAGTAAGACGTTGTCCTGTTCGATTCTCAGCTAGAGCGTCTTCTGTGTGGAGACATGCGTGAATGGGCGTACCTTCATTGAAGGTTTTGCGTCAGGGCTGGCAACTCCGCACGTAAAAATCCACTGCCAATCATTAGTGGACAGGAGTTCCGCTGTGGCGACCCCTAACCGGGAAAAGCCGAAAGATACAGCAACAACATTGTCACCAAACTGAGATTTAAGCATAAGATTCCTAGTAAACATTTTAAGTTCTATAATATTGTCAGTCACATCCATTCTACTTGCCAGTACAAAGGGTTTCCCTTTGTTCAATACACTTATTTCAGAATCAGTTAAAATCTGCTGTGATATATTCCATACTAATGGATGTTGGATTGTTGCCACATTTTCTTGAGCATCATAGGTTGTTTCTCTTCTATGGACGCTTTCCATTTCATCCTTCCTCTGCTCGTGGAGTGGTTTCGAAAATTTGTAATTCGTATAGGATACGGTGAAGAAAGAGCCATGTCGTCAGATGGAACTGATGACA